>NC_056737.1:1322626919-1322914419 GCF_019279795.1 Protopterus annectens | reverse complement strand
TAGCTGTACGCCATTCTTTAGGTACATATCCTGTAGTAAGGCTAAGTTTGAACAGTGACTTAATGTGAGGGTTCAGTTCTTCTTGGAGCTCATGTAAGACACAGCCTGGGACACCGTCCGGTCCCATAGATGCTTTTTGCTTTGGAGAGGGCAGCTTTCACCTGTGCATTCTGTGATGTCAGGGAGGTTACATTCAGTTGGGATAGGCATTTGCTCCTTTGGGAGGGGAAGGGGGGGAGAAGTTTGCACTGAATCTGTCTGCCAGGATGTTGGCTATGTTTGTAGGTTCGGTGTATTTTGTACCGTTATGCAACAATTCAGAGCATATCTGGGAGTTTCCGCCCATGTTCCTGACATAACTAAAGAAGGCCTTGTGATTATCTTTAGTGTCTAGGGCAATTTTTCTTTCGAAACTGGCCTTTGATGATTTTATGAGGGATCGAAGTTTCTTGCTAATACTGATCAGAGATGCCTTCCCTTTTTGGGATTTTGCTCTGTCATGTAGTAGCTTCCTCCTTCTGTTGTATAGCTTATTTATGGCCGGGGTCCACCAGACTGGTCTCCTGTTTTTGGAGGAGTGAGTCTTGGTTTTATATGGGATAGCACGATCCATGCATTCCTGCAGGTGCTCACAGAATACATTTGTAAAGGATTCGGTGGATTGGGCTGTATTATCCCCTGGCCCAGGGGCTTTGAAGGATTCCACCTCAGTCTTGAGAAGTGCAAAGTTGGCTTTTGAGAAATTCTTTACGGTGATTTCCTTGGCTGGGGGTGGGGATGGGATATGGATGTCCAGGGAAATTTGTTTATGGTCTGATCTTACCAATGAGGGGTTTACCTCTGGTGTGGAACAGAGTCCCCATGTTGGTGATGACCAGGTCAATATGTTGTTCCCTCCTGTGGGAGTGGTGACCAGTTGTTCCATTGCGTTAGAGTTTATAAATTCAAGGAACCATTGGGCGAGGGTGTTTGGGCTTGAGTAGTTTTCCCACTCAATGTTTGGGTAGTTGAAGTCACCCAATAACATAGTGTTTGGAGAGACCTTCATATTCTCCAGTGTTCTCAGGAATGCCAAGTGTGGTTCCTGTAATAGGGAGGGTGTTCTGTAGCAGGCTACAAACTGAAAGGCAGTTTTGATCACTGTTGGTTGCACAGGGATGGTTTCCTATGCTTCGTGCAGTGCCACTAACCCGGAGGTGTAGGTATCTTTGATGAATATAGATACTCCCCCCTCCTTTTGTGCTTCGGTCCGAGTTTTGGGGCTGAAACGCATGGTATGAGTTATAACCTGGTAGTGCTGGGGTGCTCTCAGAAGCCTTGAACTAGGTTTCTGTTACTGCACAGACATCGATTTTCTCCATACTGAGGACAGCCTCGAGTGCATGCATCTTGAGGTTTAGACTTCTGGCACTGAGTAGCATTACCTTTAGTTTTTTTATCCTTGGGTTGTCTATGGAGGTGGGTTTGTCCTTTGAACCTTGCCTAAAAAAGGCACTATGGGGGTTGCAAGAGCCTTGGCCAGTATACGAAAGCCTAAGGGTGACAGGTGCAAGCCGTCCCTAGCGAAGCAACGTGGCTTGTCGAGCATGTCATCCCAGGCTGACAGACACTGGATCCCCTTTGAATGACACCAATACTTTAGCCAATTGTTGAAACTGATAATTTTGTCTTTATACTGTGGCATCATTCTTGGTGAGGGCAAGATACTATTCAAGGTCAGGGTCACACCAGCCTGGGCTACATGGTCAGAGAGCTCCTCTATGTCTCTTTTCATGTAGTCCAGGGAGGTACATCTCAGGTCATTCACACCAGCATGGACAATGACAGAGTCATACTTGTACTTGCTTTGGAGTGACCTGAGTGCTTGCGTTATGTGGCGGATCCTGGCACCCGACAGGCAGCTTACAGTGACCTTCTCCTTGTTCAGTCTGGTGAGCGGGACGTCAGTGTGCCGGACAATAGAGTCCCCTATAACAAGTGTATTTGGTGTATTGTTTGGCCTTAAGGGCTGTGACTGTGAGGCACACTGATTTTGTGAGATATGTGATTCGTGGGTATTGTTGAGGGGTGGCTGTTGCTTGGATATCTGCTTAGGAGGGCTTTGCTGTTTAGGCAGATTTTTATTTAGAGCCTCCGAGTATGTTTTTGTGTGTTTATGTGTTGGGTATGCAGATGCAATAGGTCTGTGTGAGATTGGATTTGTGGTGTGGGTGGTTACCTTTTCCTCCTGACTGTGCCAGTCTTGGGTTGAGAGAGCTCTGCCTCCAGTTTGGCTGTGTAACTGCATCTCTCATGTATTAGAGTTTGTTGGAAGGAGGAGAGGGTTGTCTGTGTACATAAGGCAATTGTAACATTGCCTCAAAATTCCCAGATTCACCAGCTGGACTGGAGAGTAACCTTGAAACTGACCCTTGGACATTACCAGATTAGTATAGGGAACTGTTTTTTACTGATCAGATTAGGGAAGGGAATTGATTTTTCACTTGATCAGGAAGGACCAATCGGGAGTCTAATACTTATGAGAAGTCAAGAAGGGTGTAGTGCTTTAGTTAGTTAGTGTTTCCTTATAAGAGCTGAGCAAGTGCAGGACTTTAGAAAGAGAATATAGTGATTACTTTGAGAGTTTGAACAGTTCTAAAGGAAAAAGTGAAGAGCAGACTGTGGAGCCTGGAATAGTTTAAACCTGTTTAGGCGGCGCTGCCCGACGCTAATCAGTGCGCAAAACGAGAGTTGTAGGGTTTTAAGAGAGAGATCAAGGAGTTTAGAATATATATATAAATACATGTACCAATATAAACTGTACCTTCATCTACAAGCAAAAACACCTCATAGGTTGTATTAATCAGAGAAGGAAAGATAGGTTCCATCAGAAGAAAAATGGGGATGGTGGGTGGGTAACCTGGACTGCAACAGTGAATACACTCGAACATCTACATTCATGGTAGTGTACACAAATGTACTATGTTAGTGTTTCACTGTTGCGGTCATTACATTTGGACTCCCAAAACTATGGATGGGAGGCTGGAGCTAAACAACATTAGGAGTAGCTATGAGGCCCTGCAGAACTGCATTGGCTAAGCCTGCCCTGGATTTAGAGTGGAGTGCAGATGATAGTGCTTTGTAAAGGTGTGCACTGAACTCCAAGTAGCAGCCTCTAAAATGTCCTTGGTTGGTACTCCCCTGAAAAAGGCTGCTGAAGTGGCTGTAGCTCTGGTTGAATGTGGCCTAATGCCCTTAGGCACTGGCTTGCCATGGTGTAAGTAGCAGAAACGAATGCAGTGGCCTATCCACTTTGAAATAGTCTGTTTTGTGATCGCCTTTCCTTTACGATCCTGCAGCATATGCCACTAGTAATTGCTCTGTCTTTCTGAAAACTTTGGTTCTGTCCAAGTAGAATCTAAGCTGTCTGTGTACGTCCAAAGAATGCAGAATTCTCTCCCCCCGTTCTGTGGATTTGGATAAAAGGTTGGCAGATGAATAGTTTAGTTAAGGGCCACACTGGACACCTCCTTAGGCATAAATGTTGGGTTTGTCCTCAGAGAGACTCTGTCTGGATAAAAAATGATAAAAGGTTCCACAGCCATGAGTGCCTGTAGTTCTGAAACTCATCTTGCAGAAGTTACTGCTAGGAGCAGAGCTGTTTTCCAAGATAAAAACTTTATATCAACAGTAGCAGATGGCTCAAAAGGAGGCAGGGTGAGTTCTTCCAAGACATAGTTGAGGTCCCCTGCAGACAATGGTGATCTCCTTGGAGGCCTTAAATTTTTGGCTCCTCTGAGGTACTGTTTTAATACGAGATGAGAAAAGATTGGCGGCTCTGTATTGTAATGAGCCGGAATGGCAGAGGCATGAGCCGGAATGGCAGAGGCATGAATTTTAATAGATGAAAAAGACAGGCCTTTGTCCAGCATCTCAGTTAAGTATTGCAAAATCTAAGGAATATTTGGCACAGCTGTATCAGTTCCTTGTGCCTGGTTCCAAGCACAGAATCTCTTCCATTTTCCAGCATAAAATTTTCTAGTACTAGGTCTTCTGGCCTCCAAAATGACATCCATCACAGGTTTGCTGAGAGGTGTGTTTTGTATAATTACATTATCTGCCATGCTGCCAGGTTTAAAGTCGTGAGTTGGCTGTGCAGGATCTGATTGTTTTGCTGGGACAGTAGATGAGGTATTTGAGGTAAGGTCCAAGCTGGGCATTGAGACAAGTTCTTTAGGATTGGAAACCAGTACTGGCGGGGCCAGTCTGGGGCAATCCGTATCATTTTTGGCTTCTCCTGTCTGACCTTTAGGAGTACCTTGGGGAGGAGAGGCAGTGGGGGGAAAGGCATATACTGATAGGTTCTTCCAGCTGAAAGATAGGGCATCCACTTTCCATGCTTGTCTGTGATAAGTCCTTGTGCAGAATCTTTTTAGTTGGTAGTTGTGAGGGGAGGCAAATAGATCTATGTTCAGGCATTCCCATTTCCTTGTTATCATGCTGAAGACTTGTGGATCCAGCTGCCACTCGTGGGGGTCCATGAGATTTCTGCTTAGTTCATCTGCCACAGTATTTTTCCTTCCTAGCAGGAATTGTGCCTGCAGATGTACTTGGTAAGTTAATGCTGTGTCCCACAAAGTCATAGCTAGTCTGCAAAGGGGTTAAGAATGTGTGCCCCCCTGCTTGTTTATATACCACATTACCGTGGTGTTGTCTGTCTTTATCAGTAGTTGAGTTGTCCCAGATGAAGTAGGTCCTTGAAGGCTGTCAGGGCATTTTGAACAGCTAGCATCTCCTTTTGATTGATATGTAGATGCATTTGGATCGAGGACCATGTGCCCTGAATGCATCTTCCTGCTATGTGGGCCCCCCAGGCATAATCTGATGCATCAGTTGTGAATGTCTGCCTGGCTGGGGGTAATGTGAATGGCTGTCCCTTGTTTTGGTGACAAGCCTTTGCCCGCCATCGAAACTCCTGTTGTAGGCACGGAATGAGAGTAATCATTGTTTCCAGGCTGTGGCAATGTTGAGTCCAAACACTTTTTAGCTACCATTGAAGTTTCCTCATATGCAGTCTTGCATATGGAATTAGTAGGATGCAGGATGGCATGAAGCCCAAAGCCTGCAGAAATTTTCTTGCAGATAATTGTGACTTTGTTGCCAACATTTTGAAAGAGGTAGTCAGTTGCTTTTGTTTGTCTGGCGTGAGATAAGCCATCTGGCCAGTTGCATTTAAGCTTGCACCCAGGAACATTATCTCTTGAGAGGGTACTAGCTTTGATTTCTTTTCGTTGACTGTGTACCCTAGGCATGTTAGAAGTCTTTTCACAAACGCCAGATGCTGTAGAAAGAATGTCCTTGTTCTCTGATTGAATTAGGCAGTCGTCCAAGTAAGGATATATTTGCATTCCTCTGTCTGCAGAATGCAATTACTGGTGCCAGGCAATTTGCAAAGACCCTGGTCGCAGTAGATAAGCCAAAGGGCAGTGCAGAGTATTGGTAATGCATTGAACCAGCCTTGAATCAGAGGTATCTTCTGCATAATTGTCTGATTGGAACATACAGGTATGCCTCTTTTAGGTCTAGAGTTACCAGCCAAGCGTTCTTGCCCAGCATGGGCAGAAGCTGCTGCAAAGTCATCATCTTGAATTTTGGTATATCCAGGAATGTGTTCAGAGTAGATAGGTCCAGTATTGGTCTCCAGGTCTTGTCCTTTCTGGGAACAAAGAACAGTCGAGTAAAATCCTTGTCCCTGCTCTTGCTCTGGTACTTGTTGAATGGCCTTCAAGTCCATAAGGGATAAGACTTGTTTTTGTGCCTCTGCCCATTGAGTTTTTGGCAGATCTGGCGAGCCGTTTGCATTTGGCAGTGTATGGAAATGGAACTTGTACCCTTGTGACATGATATTTAAAACCCACTTGTCCTGGGTTATAATGTGCCAATTTTGAGAAAAAAGTGCTAATTTTCCCCCTAAGGGTGCTGCCAGAAGATAAGTGCTTGGTGCAGGCAGGGGGAAGTCATTGGGACTGTTTCCTATATGGTTGTGATTTGTCTTCTCCAACTTTGGAGGTAGAAGCACCCCATTGCTTTGACCTGTAGGAACCTTGCGCCTGGGATCTGCCTCTAGGGCGTATGGATCTGCCCCATTGAGGTCTGTCTGACACAGGAAAGGACCAAATTCTTTGTAGGCCAGTGTCTACTAAACCTAGGTGGCTGTACTTGTAAAAAATCTTTGACAGTTTGCATAGATTTAGCTTTGTCCTCCATTTTCTTTAACACCTCCTCTGCCTTAACACCAAACAAGGTATCATGCTGTAAAGGTGCATCTAATAATTTAACTTTGACATGATCAGGCAGATTTTGTTCTTTTAACCAAGCATGCCTCCTAATTACAGAACCCGTAACTGCGGCCCTGCAGGAGGCCTCCAAAGAATCAAACCACGTTGCAAAGTATGCTTTCCAATTTGTTCAGCTGCATGCAATAAATCCTGCATTTCCTTGTTTTCTGCACATTCAGAGTTTAGTAACATTTTCTGTTTAAGCAATGCCATGACATGTTGCTGATATTTGAGTATATGAAACTGACAGTTTAAGGCTCTTATAGCCAAAGTAGCAGATGATGTAAACCTTTTTTACCCATCTATCCAGTGCCCTAGAAACTCTGTCAGAGGGGGTAGGGTTTTTTGCAGCGGAAGCCTTAACTCCTTTGGGACCCTGTGAAATAGTTTCTGGGTCTGCAGCAGGGTTTTTAAAAAGGAATTTATGAGAGTCAGGAACCCTGTAGTATCTGTCAGGCTTAACAAGAGCTGGAGGTAAGGAGTCAGGGGTAAGACCAGACTCCGAAAACACATCATCTACAATGTCTAACACAGGTGGAATGGCTAGTGGTCTGTGTTGAGGTACTAAAAAGAAATCACTGAGCCTCTTTTTAGATTCAGAAAAATCTTGGCTCTCCCAGTGGAAATGCTCCCTCATGGTATGCAAGGTTTCCCCAAAAGAATAGTCCTCTGGAGGAGAAGCTTAAGGTATAGATTCTTCAGCATCAGAATCCTCATGGGGGGGGGGGGGGGATATTCCTGATCAGAAGAGGAATCAGAAGAAATAGAAACTTGATCTGAAGATTCATAGTCAGTCTCTTGCCTAGACCTCTTATCAGGAGGGGGATGGGAACCCCTGATCAAGGTAATTAAGTCTTCGGCCATTTTGAGCATCTGTTTTTTGGGGCATAGAGGCCTGTCCATGTGGCTCGAGTTTGTTTCTTTGCTTTAGAAGGTGCTTTAGTCTTTGCCTTTGAAGCTGAGGCTGGTTTAATGTAAAGATGTTTAGGTCTGAATACACCCTCAGAAGCCTGCTTGCTCAGTGGCTCCGGACCCATCTGAAGGAATAGTATCCGAGGCTCCAATACCTTGAGTTTCCAGCGGCATGGCCGACTCCACGTGGGAGTTGGTAGCGGCCTGTGACTTTAAAGTAGCTGGCGTTGGGGGCTGCAAAAGCACCTCACTGAGAACCAGCGACTGGCTTAGGAGAAGCTTCATCGGTTTTGGGCCTTGGTTGTCTCTCTCTCTCCTTTTCTTTGCGATTTTTGTGAACTCCGGTAGTCGAATGGCTATCCGACGACATTTCTGGATAATTAAACCAGTGTTCAAAGTAGTTTAAAGCAAAATCATACAGACGCTTAATAGTGCGTTGGTTAAATCTAGCACAAAACCGACAACTAGCAACGTTGTGATCACGGCCTAGGCAAGGAATACAGTAAGAATGAAAGTCCTTATGAGGTATTTGCTTTCCACAAGAAATACAATTAACTTTTTCTGACATCGGTCTGGAGCAAGAAAAAAAAGTTTCCCCAACGGGGTACTTAGCTTTACTGAAGACTTCGGATCTGAAATTCAAACAAAAATTTCAGGAGTCAGCCGACCGGCACTTGCAAACTGCTTCTGCTTCGGGCACTGCGCGGCAAGAAAGACTAAAAAAATGGCGTTGTCCGCATCTTTTATACTCCTGATGACCTGACGTCAGGGAAGGGGCGACAGTAGCCGATGCAGGACCCAGGACTTTGGAATTCAGGCTGACTGAGGGCAACCTGCCAGCAGGATTACCCAAATGTAATGACTGCAACAGTGAAACACGAAGAACATGTAATTAACACTCCAGCAGAATTACAGGAAGTAATTAACACTCCAGTAGAATTACAGGAAGTAATTAACACTCCAGCAGCAGCAGTTACAGGACAAAGAAAATCTAGTTAGTAGTGATCATAAAACCACCAAAGAATTACAAAAGGAGATGACAGATCTTAAGCAACAGTTACAGAATCGGGTTAGTGATGTTCAGGATAAACTAATACAAGCTAATGCTCTAATAGAAGAGTTAAAAGAAAGAATTGTAAAACATGAAACCAGTACAAGTCGCAGAAGAGGGAACCACTGTAGACCTATATACACAATCCAGATTATTGCAAAGTTTACCACAGTGGAATGATGATTCCAGATCATATACTGAAAATCAGAAAGGGACATGAAACAAGAGAAAATACAGAAACAGTTAATACATCACTTTTTAGAGCAAGTACAAGGGGTTCCAGGGGATATTAAGTGCATTTATGAAGAAAACTCAAATACCCTCACTGACTTAGTACAAAAACTAATGAGGGGATGGAGTATGGCTGATGATAGGACATTATACTTACACCATATTAGGAGAGAGTAGTGAGCCATTTGAGGTAAGTGGTGAGGAAAAAAAACCTGGGAAGGCAATGGTCGTGAGACTGACAACTGTCTGCCTGGGATGACATGCTGGACAAGCCACGCTGCTTCGCAAGGGACGGCTTGCACCTGTCACCCCTGGGATTCCGGATATTGGCAAAGGCTCTTGCCACCCCCATAGTGCCTTTTTTAGGCAAGGCTCAAATTCTAAACCTACCACCCTAGAACACAAAAAAGGAAAAAAACTAAGGGTAATGCTGCTCAATGCCAGAAGTCTCAATCTCAAAATGCACGCACTCGAGGCCCTTCTCAGTATGGAGAACATAGATGTCTGTGCTGTGACAGAAACCTGGTTCAAGGCTCCTGAGAGCACCCCAGCTATCAGGTTTTACCTCGTATCATGCGTTCCGCCCCAAAATCCAGACAATACCAAGAAAGGAGGGGTATCCATATTCATCAAGGACACCCACACCTCAAGACTGGTGGCAACGCACGATGCATCGGAGACCATCCAGGTGCAATTAACCATAGGCAAGACTGCTCTGCAAATTGTAGCATGTTACAGGCCACCCTCACAAACTCAGGAACCTCACATGGCCTTCCTGAAAACACTAGAGGGATAAATGCATCACCAAACACCATCATACTAGGTGACTTCAATTACCCTAATATAGACTGGGAACACTACTCAAGCCCAAACACCCTAGCCCAAAAGTTCCTGGAATTCATAAACTCAAATGCCATGGAACAACTAGTCACCATCCCCACAAGAGGAGATAACATACTTGATCTCATCATCACGAACATGGGAGCACAATGTTCAACACCGGAAGTATACCCCTCACTGGTGAGATCAGATCACAAACTAATCTCGCTGGAGGTCCTCATCCCACCCCACCTGAAATAAAAAGACCACAGTAAAGAACTTCTCAAAAGCCGACTTCACACTTCTAAAGACTAGTGTGGTCTCCTTTAAGGCCCCGAGCCGTGGGAAAACAGTACTCAAGCCGCTGAATTACTTACAAACACCTTCTACCAGCACCTGCAGGACTGCATGGATAAGGCAATCCCAAACAAAACAAAGACTCTTAGTACCAAAGGCAAGCCCAGTCTGGTGGACCCCAGCCATAAACAAACTCTACAATAAAAGGAGGAAGCTACTACAAGATAGAGCAAAATCCTTAAAAGGTAAGACACCCTTGATCACTATAAGTAAAAACTAAGAGCTCTCATAAAATCATCCAAAGCAAATTTCGAGAGAAAAATAGCTAAAGACTCAAAAGACAATCATAAGGCCTTCTTTAGCTATGTTAGAAACCTAGGAGGAAACTCCCAGATATGCTCAGAACTAGTTCAAAATGATGTGAAGATTACTGATCCTACAGACATTGCCAACATACTGGCTGACAGGTTCAGTGCAAACTTCTCCCCTCCCCAAAAGGAGAGATATCTATACCAAACGATTGCAGCCCCCAAACATCTCCAGCCCAAGTGAGAACTGCTCTCTCCAAAGCAAAAAACACAGCATCCATGGGACCTGATGGTGTCCCCGGCTGTGTGCTCCACGAACTCAATGAGGAATTAAACCCACAGCTAGGACAGCTGTTTAATCAAAGTCTTACCTCTGGATACATTACCCAGGAGTGGCGCACTGCAACTGTGGTCCCACTTCACAAAGGCGGTGCCTCCACCGACCCTGGAAATTACCGCCCATTAGCTTGACAAGCCTTATCTGCAAAGCCATGGAGAGGATCATAACGGACCTCATAAATAAAGACATAGGGAATTTGCAGACTTTGGATCCGACCCAGTTTGGCTTTGTCAAAGGCAGATCATGCCTTTTAAACTTGGTTGACTTTTGAAACAGTCACCAAAGCCATTGATGAGGAAAGGCAGTCCATACAGCCTACCTCGATCTGGCTAAGGCCTTGATACAATACCCCACTCGGGTATCATTGAAAACTCATCAGCTTAAATGTTAACCCATACATCACAAGATGGGTTGCAAACTGGCTGAGTGACAGAACCCACAGGGTCAGAGTTGCTGGCGCCATGTCAGACTCAAAACCTGTCACAAGTGGTGTCCCACAGGGCTCAGTCCTGGGCCCACTCTTGTTTGGCATCTACTTTTCCGGAATTACAAGCAAACACAGGAGGGTTATGGCTGACAAATTTTGCAGATGACTGCAAACTGGGCGCCATAGTAGAAAACACATCTGACACAGATATCCTTCAGAAGGGTCTCACAGAAACGGATAACTGGTGCCAGAGCCACGGCCTGAAGTTAAATGCCAAAAAATGCATAGTCATACCCTTTGGGAAAAACAAGGTTATAGCTACCAAATAGGTGGCAATCCACTGAGCACAGAAGAAGTTATCAGGGACCTGGGGACCCAGGTTGATAGTAGTCTGTCATTCGACACCCATGTAGCTAAAGTAGTTAGGAAGACCTTCTACATTGCCCACCTTATCATGAAGGGATTCTCATCTAGATCAAGGGAGGTCATAGTCTCCCTTTACTCATCACTCATCAGACCAATGATTGAGTACAATGCCCCATTCGGGATGTATCTGACCCGACACTTGCAGCAGCTGGAGAGGCCACAAAAGTTCCTCACCAAAAGGATAAAGGGTCTCAAAATCTGTCCTATGCTGCCCGATTGAAAGAACTCCAGCTCTATTCAGTCGCCACCGCTTGCTCAGAGGTGACCTTTGCCTAACATACAAGGCCATGTCAAACCCAGATTTGATGAATATGCTTCACCTCAAAAATCTAGATCCATCAGAGCCACAAGGGCGGAGACTTAAACCTCGACACGGCTATTAATAGGACGTGCTGGAGGGATAGATTCATCACCCAAAGACTCCCTATGCTGTGGAACAAAATCCCGGTACATGTGAGGCAGAGCACCTCGCTGGCCTTGTTCAAGAGAAATCTTGACCAATGGATGGGAGATCGCAGATATACCCCAGGGATTACCTCAGTGTCACTGCTCGACAGAGGCACAGCAAAATAATGGGTATAGTTCCCCATACTAAAGGGGTGACGTAAGCCACAAAACGATGGGCTAGGCTTGTAAATGCCCTCGGGCAGATAGCCTAGTATGAACCTATGAACCTATGAACCAAGCAGAAAGAGCTACATCTGCACCACCTGCTCCTGTTCCTGTGTCTGCAGCACCAGGATAGTACAGTTGTGTACACTTACCATAAATGTAGATGTTCGACTGTATTCACTGTTGCAATCATCACATTTGGGTTATCTTCCTGCAGGTAGCCCACAGCCGGCCTGAATACCAGAGTCTTCGGACTTCAGCATTGGATGTGGTCTCTTCTTCCATGACGTCAGGTCGTTAGGGTATAAAACAAGCAGCCAGCGCCATTACATTAGTTTTTCTTGCCCCAGATGTCAGGTGCCCCCACAATAGGAAGCAATTGTATGGTGTGGTACACCCCCATCAAAAAGCAAATACACCAGAAAAAACAAACATACCAAAAAGAAGGAAAGGTAGAGCCAAGAGAAGTCAGGGGGCTGGAGGGAGGGTAACCAGGACTGCAACAGTGAATACACTCTAACATCTACATTGATCGTAAGTGTACACAACTGTACTATGTTCTTCCTGTTTCAATGTTGCAGTCATCACATTTGGGTTGATTCCCAAAGCTAAGGAAGAAAGGAGGAGGAAGTTAAAGAGCATTAGGACCAGCTATTAAGCCCTGCAAGACTGCAACGGCAAATCCAGCTCTGGATTTAAAAAGGTAGGCATGTGGTAATGCTTGGTGAAGGTATGTACAGAGCTCCATGTAGCAGCTTCTAGGATGTCCCTGGTAGGAACTCCCCTGAGAAATGCTGTAGAGCCTGGCTCCAGGAACAGTATCTTTTCCACTTTTCAGCATAGGATTTTCTAGTACTAGCCCTCCTTGCCTCCAGAATGACATCCAGCACCTGCTTACTGAGGGATGCTAGAGGGGAGCTCAAGGAATTAGGCAGGCTGCAAGGGTTAGGGTTTGACGCTGAGGGTGCAGAATCTGGCCCGCCTGCTGGGACAGCAGGGAAGGGGTCTGAGGCAGGTGCCATGGTTGCAGCAGTGCCATACTGCGGCAAGAGGGGGTACCAGTGCTGGCGTGGCCAGTCTGGTGCAATCAGTACTGTCTTTGGCTTGTACTGTATGATCTTTAGTAGAACCTTCGAGAGGAGAGGCAGAGGGGGGAAAGGCTTAAACCGAGAGGCTTTCCCAGGTGAAGGAGAGCATTCACTTTCCAAGCTTGACTGTGGGGCGCTCTTGTGCAGAATCTGTCCAACTGGTAGTTCTTAGGGGAGGCGAACAGGTCTACCTCTGGAGTCCCCCATTTGCTCCTCAAGAGGTTGAATATTTTGGGTTTTAGTTTCCATTCATGTGGGTCCATGAGATTTCTGCTTAAGTCGTCTGCCAGTGAATTTCGTTTGCCTGGCAGGAATTGAGCTTGTAGGTGTACTTGGTAGCTAAAAGAATGTTCAATGCTGTTTCCAAAATTGACAAATATGATCAATGTGGTTTTGTGGAGGGGAGGCAAACATTAACATAATGATCCAGAAGGAAGCAAAAATGTAAGAAAATACTGCGGTTGCTGCTGGGTTTTGATGCAGAGAAAGCATCTGACAGAGTAAGCTGGGGTTTTACGAGTAGGTCAGTGGAAGCATTTGCATTTTCAGATAAAATAAGTTTAATTAGAAGAATATGAGGGATTGGAGGCAAAAATCAAAGTGGGAAGGTTCCTATCTGATAAGTTGTATCTGAACACAGGAACCAGGGCAGGGGGGTGGTTCTCTTTCCCCCATTGTTATCTGGGTTATATTTACACACCAACTGCAAGACAGAATAAGGGACTCAAAAATTCAAGGATATAATCTGTATGACATTTAAGAAAAGTTGGCTATTTGCAGATATTACTTTGTACATGACACAACCAAAAAAGCACATCTTGGTGTTATGGAATGTTTTGAGACCGTTCCTTTTTTTATTTTATTTTATTTTTTTGGGGGGGGGGGGGATATAAAATTATCCAAGATAAAACAACGGTCGTAACTGTAAACTATGCACCCACAGATGAACTGGTTCAGCAACACCCATATTTATGGGGTCCTGACCAAATTAAGTATTTAGGAGCATGAGTTAGAAAAAAATGTTATGGCAGCTAAGGATATGTGGGAAGAGACTAAAAAGATTATACAAAATCTGAGAAACTGGAAGCTCTTGCATATTGGTATGGACAGCAAGATACAAGCAGTAAAACTGTTTTTAGCCCTTTTAGTTTTACACACAGGTTAGGCATATTTGTAATCAACCAGAAGTGCAGAGGGCAAGAGTCAAGTGGGATAAGTTGATCCTTCCAATAGAAAGTTCAGTTGTGTACACTTACCATAAATGTAGATGTTCGAGTGCATTCACTGTTGCAGTTATCACACTTGGGTTATCTGCCTGCAGGTAGCCCTCAGTTGACCTGAATACCAGTCTCTTGGGATTTCTGCATTGGATGCTGTCACTTCTTCCATGACGTCAGGTCATCAAGGGTATAAAACATGCAGCAGACACCATTACATTAGATTTTCTTGCCCCAGATGTGAGGAGCACCCAAAATAGGAAGCAATTACATGGTGTGGAACACCCCCAGTAAAAAGTAAATACCATTGTTATAAGATATGGCCAAAAAAAAAAAGGGGGTAGGTAGAAGGTATAGAGAAGTCAGGGGGCTGGAGGGCAGGTAACCAGGACTGCAACAGTGAATACACTCTAACATCTACATTTATGGTAAGTGTACACAACTGTACTAAGTTCTTCGTGTTTCACTATTGCAGTCATCACACTTGGGTTGATTCCCAAAGCTGGGGAAGGGTGGAAGCAGTCAAGAAGCATTAGGGCTGGCCAGCAGGCCTTATAAGACTGCTGTGGCAAATCCAGCTCTGGATTTAGAAAAGATAGGTAAGTGGTAATGCTTGGTGAAGGTGTGTACATAACTCCAGGTTGCAGCTTCCAGGATGTTCCTAGTAGGGACTCCCCTGAGAAATGCTGTAGAGGTTGAGGCAGCCCTAGTGGAATGAGTTCTGATCCTCTGTGGGGGAGGTTTTCCATGGTGTTTGTAGCAGAAATGGATGCAGTGTGCTATCCATTTAGAAACGGTTTGCTTTGAAATGGCCTTGCCCTCTGCTCCTGTAGCAAAGCTGACTAGCAGCTGGTCAGATTTTCTGAAAGGTTTAGTCCTGTCCAGGTAGAACCTAAGCTGCCTGTGCATGTCCAGGGAGTGCAGGATCCTTTCCCCTTTATTCTGAGGATTAGGGAAAAAGGTTGGCAAATGAATGGATTGGTTTAAAGCCACAATAGATACCACCTTGGGCATAAATGATGGGTTAGTCCTGAGGGAAACCCTGCCCACATGGAAGATAATGAAGGGTTCCACGGCCACAAGGACCTGCAATTGAGACACTCTTCTTGCTGAAGTGATGGCTAGAAGGAAGGCTGTTTTCCAAGAGAGGAATTTTAACTCTGCTGTAGCTGCAGGTTCAAAGGGAGGAAGTGTGAGCTTCTCCAGTACAAAGTTAAGGTCCCAGGCTGGAGTGGGAGCTCTCCTGGGGGGGTCCTACATTTTTGGCTCCTCTCAGGAACTGTTTGACCAGAGGGTGAGAGAAGAGGGGTGGCTCAGTATTGTAATGAGCTGAGATGGCAGAAGCATGAATCTTAACTGAAGAGAAGGACAGACCTTTGTGGAGCAGTTCTGTTAGGTAATTTTGTATTTGAGGTAAGGAGGGCACAGTTGTGTTCATTCCCTGAGAATGGCTCCAAGAACAGTATAATTTCCACTTTTTTGAATAGGATTTCCTAGTACTAGGCCTCCTTGCTTCAAGGATGACATCCAGCACCTGTTTACTGAGGGTTGCTGGTGATGTGTTCAGGGGATGAGCCAGGCCGCTAGGTTCAGAGTTTGCAGCGGAGGATGCAAAATGTGGCCCTCCTGCTGGGACAGCAGGGAAGGGGTCCGAGGCAGGTGCCATGGTGGCACTACTGTCAGACTGCACAAACGTGGGTACCAGTGCTGGCGTGGCCAGTCTGGTGCAATCAGGACTGTCCTTGTCTTGTCCTGTCTGATCTTTAGTAGAACCTTCGAGAGGAGGGGCAGAGGGGGGGGGGGGGAGGCATAGATTGAGAGTTTCTCCCATGTAAAGGATAGGGCATCCACTTTCCATGCTTGGCTGTGGGGAGTTCTGGTGCAATATTTGCTCAACTGATAGCTCTTCGGGGAAGCAAAGAGGTCTACCTCTGGTGCCCCCCCCCCTCACCTGTGGACCAGAAGCTTGAAATATTTGGGTTCCAGTTTCCACTTGTGTGGGTCCATTAGATTTCTGCTTAAGACATCTGCCAGTGAATTTAGTTTGCCTGGCAGGGATTGAACGTGGCAGGTGCACTTTGATTGCTCAAAGCTGTGTTCTACAGAGCCATGGCTAACTTGCAGAGTGGGTAGGAATGGGTTCCCCCCCTGCATGTTTATGTACCACATAACTGTGGTGTTGTCTGTCATTATCAATAGTTGCACTGGAAGAATAAGGTATTTGAAGGCTGTTAGTGCATTCTGTTCAGCTAACATTTCTTTTTGATTGATATGCAGGTGCATTTGTTTTGGGCTCCACTTGCCTTGAATGTATTTTCCTGCCATGTGAGACCCTCATGCATAGTCTGATGCGTCGGTTAGGGTTTGTGCGGCGGGGGGAAGTGAGTGAAAGGGAGTCCCTTGTTGTGGTAGCAGGCCTCTGCCCACCAAAGGAATTCTGTCCTTAGGCAAGGAATGATAGGAATCATTGTTTCCAGGTCCTGAGAATGTTGACACCAGATACTTTTAAAGTACCACTGAAGTTTCCTCATATGCAGACTTGCATATGGAATTAGTAGAATGCAAGAGGCCATGAACCCTAGGGCTTGCAGTATTTTTCTTGCAGATATATGGGTTTGGGTGGCCAGCAGATTGAAGTAGTTTGTCAAATAAATCTGTTTTTCTGGAGTGAGGAATGCCATCTGGGAAGTTGTGTTCAAGTTTGCTCCCAGGAATACAATCTTTTGGCTGGGTAGCAGATGTGACTTCTTTTGGTTGATGGTAAACCCCAGTGAAGTTAGAAGTCTTTTTACAAATGTCAGGTGCTGAATTAGCAATTTCTATCTGCCTGAATTAGGCAATCGTCCAAGTATGGGTAAATTTGAATTTTCTCTTCCTGCAATATGCAATGGCTGGAGCTAGGCATTTTGTGAATACCCTGGGCCCAGTAGATAAGCCAAAGGGAAGTGCAGAGAACTGATAGCGCATACATCCTGCTCTGAAACATAGATATTTCCTGCAACATTCCCTTATGGAGATGTGCAGATAAGTTTCTTTTAAGTCTACGGTGGCTAGCCAGGAGTTCTTGGCTAGCATAGAAAGCAGCTGTTGGAGAGTAAGCATTCTGAATCTTGGAACCACCAGGAAGGTGTTGAGAATAGACAGATCCATGATAGGGTGCCAAGAGTTTTCTTTTCTGGGTATCAGAAACAGTCTGGAATAAAAACCTTGTCCCCTTGGCTCTGCTGGGACAGGTTGAATAGCCTTGATACTGAGAAGAGAAAGTACTTGCTTTTGGGCTTCTGCCCACTGGTTTGGGGGGAGGTCTGGCCATCCGCTTGGGGTTGGCAGTGAGTGGAAGTAGAATGTTTCGTTGGGAAACAATGCTCAAGACTCATCTGTCCTGGGTAATGTACTGCCAGTTTTTTGTGTGCAGGGCTAGTTTTCCTCCAAAGGGTACAAGTACTTGGGCAAGGCTTGGAAGGATGAAGGACAAGTCATTGTGAAGTTTTTCCACAGGATGGTGGCTTACTACTCCCTGTTTTTGAGGTGGGAGCACTCCATTGTTTAGATCTGTGTATACCCTGAGAATGTAGTCTTGGTGGTCTGCTGCCCCTTGGTTTGGACCGAGAAGTTCTGGGAAGGATGGGAAAAGACCAGTTTTTAGAAGGTCAAGGCCTACTGAATCTAGGTGGCTGTACCTGTAAGAAATCTTTGCACAGATTTAGTTTTTTCCTCCATCTTTTTGAGGACGACTTCTGCTTTAGTGCCAAACAGATGTTCATGGTTTAATGAAGCATCTAGTAATTTTGCTTTGACATGGTCTGGCAAGATTTGTTCCTTAAGCCAAGCATGCCTTCTAAGAACAGACCCAGTGACAGCAGCCCTACAAGATGCTTCTAAGGCA
Organism: Protopterus annectens; assembly: GCF_019279795.1. NCBI lineage: Eukaryota > Metazoa > Chordata > Ceratodontiformes > Protopteridae > Protopterus > Protopterus annectens. The sequence continues at coordinate 1,322,896,488 of NC_056737.1, read as the reverse complement.
TCAAAACAACATCGCAAAGTGTTTTCCAACTTGGTTAGCAGAATGCATGAACTCTGTGCAAAACAAAGATTTACAAATCAGGAATCAACATCACTTTCTATTTAATTTGTTCTATGATATGTTGCTGACACTTTAACATGTGAAACTGGCAATTTAAAGCCCTGATGGCAAGAGTAGCAGAGGTATAGACCTTCTTACCCCATCTGTCTAAAGCCCTAGAATCCCTGTCCGAAGGGGTAGGGTTTTTGGCTGTAGTAGCCTCAATGCCTTTAGGTCCCTGGGAAATGGTCTCTGGATCCGCAGTAGGATTCTTAAATAGGAATTTGTGAGAGTCAGCTACTCTAATACCTGTCAGGTTTCCAGGGAGCTGGTGGCGAAATATCAGGTATAAGACTGGATTCCATGAAGACATCATCTACAATTTCCAGAACAGAAGGGACAGCTAGAGGCATGTGCTGAGGCAAGTTTAAAAATTCCGAGTCTCTTTTTCGACTGTGGACAGTCCTGGCACTCCCAGTGGAAATGCTCTCAGAGTATGCAGGGTTTCACCGAAAGAAAAATCCTCTGGTGGGGAAGCAGAGGGAATGGAATCCTCTGCAACAGAATCCTCATGGATAGATAAAGGTACGTCCTGGTAATCAGAAGGATTAGAGTCATCAGACTAGTGATCTGAAGAATCAGAAGGAAAATCAGTTCTTGGTCTTTTGGAGGGGGAAGGCTGGCTTCCCCTAATTAAAGTAATAAGGTCTTCAGCCATTCTAAGCATTTGTTTCTGTGGCATGGGGCCTGAGAATGCGCTTTGGTCGTCTGTTTCCTAGGTGTAATGTGTGTAATTTAGCTTCAAAAATAGCCTGACGATGAATAGTTTGGGCATTGAACAGGGCACAAGACAGACAGCGAGGAAAGCACAGTTGTGTACACTTACCATAAATGTAGATGTTAGAGTGTATTCACTGTTGCAGTCCTAACAAATGGGTTATCTGGCTCCTGGTAGCCCTCAGTCGGCCAAAATACCAAAGGTAAGTAAAAATGATGTCGGTTGCAAAGGACGTCAGGGTGTCAGATACAAAAGGAGGCAACCAACATCACTTCCTCAGTCTTTCTTGCCATAACGGTCAGGAGCCCCCAGAAAATAAGGCTTAAACCAAAAACCAATTTGACAAATAACAAATTAAGCCTGCACCTCAGTAAAAGAAGCTAGGAGAGGACCACAAAAAGGGGGAAAGAGGGAGGGAAACCAGGACTGCAACAGTGAATTCACTCGAACATCTACATTTATGGTAAGTGTACACAACTGTACTATGTTCATTGTGTTTCACTGTTGCAGTCCTAACAAATGGGTTGATTACCAAAGCCCAGAAAAAAAGGGGGGAGGAACCAACAGCATCAAGGATTGGAGATCATGCCCTGCAACACCGCAGTGGCAAACCCTGCCCTGGCTCTGGAAAACAGAGGCAAATTATAATGCTTTGTGAAAGTGTGAACAGAAGACCATGTGGCAGCTTCCAAAATGTCTTTAGAAGGGACACCCCCTAGAAAGGGTGCAGAAGTGGAAGCCGCTCTAGTAGTGGGTCCTAACCCCTTGAGGCGGAGCTTTGCCATGAAAGGTATAACAAAAGGTAATGCAATGTGCAATCCATTTAGAAATGGTTTGTTTAGAAATAGCCTTGCCCTGGGCTCCAGGGGCAAAACTGACCAATAACTGTGCTGATTTCCGAAGGTCTTTAGTCCTGTCCAGGTAAAACCTGAGCTGTCTGTGCACATCAAGAGAATGTAGAATCCTTTCACCTCTATTGTGAGGATTAGGAAAGTGTATGGACTGAGTAAGAGTCAGGCTGGAAACCACCTTAGGCATAAAGGTGGGATTAGTCCTCAGAGAGACTATCTGCATGGAAAATCAGAAAAGGCTCCACGGCCATCAAAGCTTGCAGCTCTGAAACCCTCCTTGCTGAAGTTATAGCCAAGAGGAAGGTGGTCTTCCAAGAGAGAAACTTTAAATCTGTAGAGGCAGCTGGCTCAAAAGGAACAACAGTGAGTTTCTCCAGAACACAATTAAGATCCCAAGCTGGAGTAGGTGCTCATCTTGGAGGTTTTAAATTGCAAGCACCTCTAAGAAACATTTTCATCAGGGGATGAGAGAAAATGGGCTGTTCAAGAGAACAATGAGCAGAGATGGCTGAAGCATGGATCTTGATAGAGGAAAAATAAAGACCACCCTGAAGCAAATCAGCCAGGTATTCCAGGATCAGAGGAAGGGTAGGCTGAGAAGCAGACTCCCCTTTAGACTGCATCCATTGAGAGAACCGTTCCCATTTGCCAGCAGAGGATTTCCCAGTGCTAGGCCTCCTGGCCTCCAACAGCACGTCAACCACCTGTTGGGAAAGGGAGGAAGAAAGGGAAAGAGTCATACAATGAGCCATGCTGCCAAATGGAGAGACTGAAGATGAGGATGTAGAAAGTTTCCCCTTTCCTGAACCAAAAGTTCTGGCTTCAGAGGAAGATGCCAAGAAGGAAGATGGGAGAGACTGCGAAGCAGCGGATACCAATGCTGTCTGGGCCAGTTTGTAGCTATGAGAACAGTCCTTGGATGTTCGTCCCTGATCTTCACTAATACTCTGGGAAGAAGAGGAAGAGGAGGGAAGGCATACACTGATAGCAACGTCCAAGGGAAGGACAGAGCATCCACTTTCCAGGCTCTGCTGTGCTGCTGTCTGGCGCAAAAGAGAGGAAGCAGATGGATGCCTGGGGAGGAGAAAAGATCCACCTGAGGAGTGCCCCAACGTTAAATGATGCTGTAAAAGACTGCTCTGTTCAGCTGCTACTCGTGAGGATTCGGGGTTTGCCTGCTCAACTGTTCTGCCAAAACATTGAGCCTTCCTGGAAGAAACTGAGGTAGTAGATCTGCAGGTCCAGGGATGCTGCCATGGACCAAAGATTCATGCTTTGCCTGTAGAGGGGGTAAGAGTGAGTCCCTCCCTGCTTGTTGATGTACCACATGACCATGGTGTTGTCTTGTCCTAACAAGCAGGGTCCCTGGAGAAAGAAGCTGCTTGAAAGCAAGTAAGGCCTGCTGAACTGCAATCAACTCTCTTAGATTTATGTGCTAGTGGATTCTGCCGGGCGTTCCAATGTCCCTGTATGCATCTGCCATCCAGGTTTCTTCCCAGGCGTAGTCCAATGCGTCTGCAGTCAGAACTTGAGTGGTAAGAAGTGTCTGAAAAGGCATGCCTTTGTTTTGTAAATAGGCTGTCGCCCACCATAGAAACTTTGCCCGCAGAGATGGAAGCAGAGGAATCATCATATCCAGGTCCTCTGTGTTGACACCAAATGTTCTTGAGGTACCACTGCAATTTCCTCTTATGCAGTCTTGCATACGGAATCATAAGAATACAAGATGCCATGAATCCCAGAGCTTTCAGGTATTTCCTTGCAGGGAGCTGGGACAGGCTTGCCAAGTCCTTGAAGTAAACTGAGAGAGTTGTCTGCTTCTCCTGGTTGAGATGCATCAACTGGGCGGCAGCGTTCAGACTCGCTCCCAGGATTGTTATCTCCTTGGATGGTACCATTTTCGATTTTTCCACAGTAAGAGTGTAACCCAGGGAAGAGAGAAGAGTCTTTACGAATTCCAGATCCTTTAATAGCTGTTCCAGAGAACTTGCTTGAATGAAACTGTCACCCAAGCATGGTAAATCTGAATTTTCTTCTGTCTGCAAAAAGCAATGACTGGGGCCAGGCACTTTGTGAAGACTCTGGGAGCAGTAGATAAGCCAAAGGGCAGCGAAGAAAATTGGTAATGTTGCTCGCCCATTCTGAAACGAAGGTACTGCCTGCAACTTTCCCAGATAGGAATGCGCAGATAAGCCTCTGAGATCCAAGGTAACCAGCCAGGAATCCTTTTCTAGCAGTGGTAGCAACTGATGCAGAGTGAGCATTTTGAATTTTGGAATTACTAGAAAAGAGTTCAGAATGGAAAGATCCAGGATAGGATGCCAGGTGCCTTCTTTTTTTGGAGCCAGGGAAAAGCCTGGAATAAACCCCCTGGCCTACCTGCTGAGCAGGAACTGAGTCTATTGCTCCCAGTTGAGACGGTGACAAAATTTGTTTTTCTACTTCTGCCCTTTGGTTTGGAGGAACGTCTGGGAATCCTTTGGGAGCTGGAAAGGTGCGGAAAGAAAACTTGTGCCCTAGGGACACTGTTCTGAGCACCCATTTGTCGTCTGTGATAGAGGCTCAGACATCTGCAAAAAGGGTCAACCTTCCCCCTAAAGGACTCTCCCGGCAAGCAAAAACAGGCAGAAGTAGTAGAATGTCATTGAAAGTGTTTTGATTGAGATGCAGGCTTGGAGCTTTCCCCCTTTAGAAGTGGAAGCCTGCCAACGCCTAGACCTTTGAGGGATAGCCCCCTGCCCCTAGAAGATTTGTAACCTCTAGTTCTGGAATGGTTCTGTCTGCTGGTATCAGGAAAGGTCCAACTCTTGGAAGGGTAATTCCTGCTAAAGCGAGGGGGTTGAACTTGTAGAAAATCCTTAACAGTTTGCATGGGTTGTCCTTATCCTCCATCTTCTTTAGTATCTCCTCTGCTTTGCTGCCAAAAAGACTGTCTTTATGCAAGTGGCAATCTGCCAGCAGGATTACCCAAATGTAATGACTGCAACAGTGAAACACGAAGAACATCCACAATGCAAAGAATGCTTATTGACCAGACTGGTGGAATTCAGTAAATCCTGCATGTCTTTACTCTCTGCCAAAAGAGGTACACTTGCTATCCTTGACTTAATAGCCTCCAAGGTGTGCTGCTGGTACTTCAGCATATGAAATAGACAATTGGTAGCCCTAATAGCTAGGGTGGCAGAGGTATAAGCCTTCTTGACCCACCTATCTAGGTTCCTAGACTCCCTGTCAGAGGGAACAGGATTCCTGGTAACAGTAGCCTTAACTCCTTTAGGGCCCTGAGAAATAACCTTGGAGGTTGGCGTAACGGTTAAGGTGCTTACCTTAGAAACACAAGGTGCAGGGTTTGAGTGTCACATGGGGTAATTGGCTAGGATTAAAATGGCCCCAGAGGACAGTTAGCCTAGTACTAATCTATGAAATGATCCGCCAACAGATTCCTGAAAAGAAACAGATGAGAATCAGGGACTCTGTAGTACCAGTCAGGTTTCCTGGGAATAACAGGAACTGAATTTGGATACCAGGAATTTTCCAGAAAAAACATCAACAACTTCCAGCACAGGGGGGAACAGCAAGGAGGCACAGAGATCACACCTGGGAACGTCGTGGTCAAAGCCTAAACAAATAATGCAATAGGAATGAAAATCTCTATGGGGAATCTGCTTTCCACAGGTATGGCAATTATTAACTTTTTCTGACATTCGTTAAGGCAAGAAAAGAGGATCCCCAACAGGGTACTTAGCTGTAGTGGACTTCAACTCTTGTAGTCGGAAACCAACAAAGGTAAACTGCCGACTGGCACTTGTGCATTTACCGTGGCAAGGAAGACTGAGGAAGTGACGCTGGCTGCCTCCTTTTGTATCGGACGCCCCGACATCCTTTACAACCAACGGCAATCGATGTAATTTTTACTTACCTTTGGTATTCTGGTTGACTGAGGGCTACCAGGAGCTGGATAACCCATTTGTTAGGACTGCAACATTGAAACACGATGAACATCGCCGTGGTCTGGGCCTAAACAGGTGATGCAGTAAGAATGAAAATCTCTGAGGTATTTGCTTTCTACAGGCAAGACAATTACTAATTTTTTCTGACATCAGTTAGAGCAAGAAAAAGGAATCCCCAACGAGGTACTTTTTAGAAGACTTCAGGTCTGAAACTCAAAAAACGGAAATTTCAGGAGGTGGCTGACTGGCACTTGTGAACTGCTTCTGCATCGGGCTCTGCTTTGCAAGAAAAACTGATGTAATGGTGTCGGCTGCATGTTTTATACCCCTGATGACCTGACGTCATGAAAGAAGTGACAGCATCTGACGCAGAAATCCCAAGACTCTGGTATTCGGGCCGACTAAGGGCTACCACTGCAGGCAGATAACCCAAGTGTGATGACTGCAACAGTGAAACACAAAGATCATCAAGGAGATTTAGGGCTACCTGATTTTTTGAAGAGATATTTTAGAGCTACACAGTTACAGCACTTATACATAACACAAGCAAAAAGCTACAATTCAAAACAGAAAGGGATGATGAAGCAGGAGGTTAATTTAAGAAATAAGGAAAGAGTGGGACTTTAGGCAAATCTTTGAGATTAACAATTATACAGAATATTATTTTATAAAGAAATTATATTAAGTACAGTTGTGTACACTTACCATAAATGTAGATGTTCGAGTGTTCACTGTTGCAGTCATAACATTTGGGGAATCTGCTTGCAGTAGCCCTCAGTCAGCATGATTACCAAAGTCTTGGGTCCTGCGTCAGTTGCTGTCTCATTTTCCATGACGCCAGGTAGTCCAGGGGTATAAAGCATGCAGCCGATGCCATTATATCAGTTTCTCTTGCCCCAGATGTCAGGTGCCCCCCTAATGGGAAGCAATTAAATATAAATATGCAAGGTTATACCTCCAACAAAAAAAAAGCAAATACACCAAAAAGCTTTTCAGCACAGTAAAAGAGAATGGAGGTATAGCCAAAAGAAGTCAGGAGGCTGGAGGGAGGGTAACCAGGACTGCAACAGTGAATACACTTGAACACCTACATTTATGGTAAGTGTACATAACTGTACTATGTTCTTCGCGTTTTACTGTTGCAGTCATCATATTTGGGTAGATTCCCAAAGCTAAGGATGGAAGGAGGAATTTAGATAGCATTAGGACCAGCTATAAGGCTCTGCAAGACTGCAGTGGCAAAACCAGCTCTGGATTTAGAGAAAATAGGCAAATGGCAATGTTTGGTGAAAGCATGTACAGAACTCCAGGTAGCAGCTTGTAAGATGTCCCTGGTAGGGACACCTCTGAGAAAGGCTGTAGAGGTAGATGCAGCCCTGGTTGAGTGCGGTCTTATCACCTGTGGAATAGGTTTTCCATGGTGCTTATAGCAGAAAATGAATGCAATGGCCTATCCATTTAGAAATGGTTTGCTTTAAAATGGCCTTCCCCTCTGCCCCTACAGCAAATGCCACCAGCAATTGTTCAGATTTCCTTTGAAGTTTAGTCCTGTCCAAGTAAAATCTAAGTTATCTGTGCACCTCTAAGGAGTGCAGTATCCATTCCCCTTTGTTCTGTGGATTAGGAAAGAAGATTGGCAAATGAATGGACTGATTAAGAGCCACACTGGATACCACCTTGGGCATGAAGGAGGGGTTGGTCCTGAGGGACACCCTGTCCCGCATGAAAGATGATGAAAGGCTCCACTGCCATAAGGGCCTGTAATTCGGATACCCTTCTAGCTGAAGTGGATTGCTAAAAGGAAGGCTGTTTTCCAAGAAAGGAATTTTAACTCTGCACTTGCGGCTGGCTCAAAAGGAGGTACAGTGAGTTTTTCCAACACAAAATTAAAGTCCCAGGCTGGAGTTGGGGCTCTCCTAAGTGGTCTTAAGTTTTTGCCCCACTGAGAACTGCTTGAGCAGTGGATGAGAGAAAAGGGGTGGTTCTGTGTTGTAATGAGCTGAAGTGGCTAAAGCATGAATTTTGATGGAGGAAAAAGAAAGGCCCTTGTGAAGCATCCCAGTTAAGTATTGAAGAATCCGAGGTAAATTGGGCACTGCTGTGCCCCATCCCTTAAGTTTGGTTCCAGGAACAGAATCTTTTCCATTTTTCAGCATAAGATTTTCTAGTACTAGGCCTCCTTGCCTCCAAAATGACATCCAACACTTGTTTACTGAGGGATGGCAACAGAGAGGTCAAGCAATTAGCCAGGCTGCGAGGTTCAGGGTTTGAAGTTGAGGATGCAGAATCCTCCTGCTGGGAGAGCAGGGTAGGGGGGGTCTGAGGCAGCTGCCATGGTGCCAGCAGTGACACTGCGCAAGAGGGGGTATAGTGTTGGCGTGGCCAGTCTAGTGCAATCAGTATCATCCTTGGTTTGTCCTATTTGATCTTTAGTAGTACTTTGGAGAGGAGAGGCAGAGGAGGAAAGGCATAAACCGATAGATTTTTCCAGTTGAAGGACAGGGCATCCACTTTCCAAGCTTGTTTGTGGGGAGTCCTTGTGCAGAATTTATTCAATTGATAGTTCTGGGGTGAGGCAAACAGGTCTATATCTGGGCTCCCCTATTTGTTTATCAACATGCTGAAAGTCTTTGGTTCCAGTTTCCACTCATGTGGGTCCATGAGATTTCTGCTTAGTTTGTCTGCCAGTGTATTAGTGTTCCTGACAGGAATTGAGCCTGTAGGTGCACTTGGTAGCTCAAGGCTGTGTTCCACAGAGCCATGGCTAGTCTGCAGAGAGGGTATGAGTGGGTTCCCCCCTGCTTGTTTATGTACCAAACAACAGTGTTGTCCATCTTTACCATTAATTGTCCTGAAAGAATGTGGTCCTTGAAGGCTGTTTTTTGATTGATTTGCAGGTGCATTTGACTTTGGTTCCATTTGCCCTGAATGCACTTCCCTGCCAAGTGAGCGCCCCATGCATAGAATGATGCATCTGTTGTTAGGGTTTGGGCGGCAGGGGGTAGAGTGAATGGCAGTTCCTTGTTTTGGTGGCAGGCCTCTGCCCACCAAAGGAACTCTAACTGTAGGCAAGGTATGATGGGAATTCATTGCTTCTAGATCCTGAGAATGTTGATACCAAAGGCTTTTTAGATACCACTGCCGTTTCCTTATATGCAGTCTTGCATATGGAATTAGGAGAATGCAGGAGGCCATGAACCCCAAGGCATGCAGTATTTATCTTGCAGATAGCAGGGTCTTTGTGGCCATTAGTTTGAAGTAAGCTGTCAAATGAACTTGTTTCTCTGGCGTGACGAAAGCCATCTGGGAAGCTGTGTTCAAGCTTGCTCCCAGGAATACAATTTGTTGGCAGGGTACAAGATGCGATTTATTTTCGTTTATGGTGTACCCCAGAGAAATTAGCAACTTTTGTATAAACGCCAGACGATTCAAAAGTATGCCCTGGCTTTTTGCCTGAATTAGACAATCGTCCAGGTAAGGGTATATTTGAATATTTCTTTGCCTGCAAAATGCAATAACTGGAGCTAGGCACTTTGTGAATACCCTGGGCGCAGTAGATAAGCCAAAGGGCAGTGCAGAGAACTGATAGCGCATGTAGCCTGCTTTGAAGCATAGGTATCTTCTGCAAGATTCCCTGATTGGGATGTGCAGGTAGGCTTCCTTTAAATCCAGTGTTGCCAACCAGGCATCCTTGCCTAGCATAGGAAGCAACTGGTGAAGCGTTGGCATCTTGAATTTTGGGATCACCAAAAAGGTGTTTAGGATAGAGAGATCCAGGATAGGATGCCAGCTGTCGTCTTTTCTAGGCACCAGGAAAATTCTTGAGTAGAAACCTTGGCCCCTTTCCTCTTCTGGGACAGTGTGAATAGCCCTTATATTTAAGAGAGCGAGAACTTGCTTTTGAGTCTCTGCCCTCTGATTTGGGGGTAGATCTGGCCAACCGTTTGGGGTTGGTAAAGTGTGGAAGTGGAATCAGTATCCTTGGGAAACTATATTTAAAACCCATTTGTCCTGGGTAATGAGTTCCCAGTTTTTTGCCTGCAAAGCAATCTTTCCCCCTAAAGGAGCAGTCAGTTGAGAAGAGCTTGGAAGTTTTAAATTGAAGTCATTGAGATAGTTTACCATAGGGGGAGTCTTACTACTCCCTGCTTTGGAAGTGGGAGCCCCCCCACTGCTTAGTCCTGTGCATACCTTGGGACTGAAGCCTGGGTGTTCTGCTGGTTCTGGATTTGGACTGGATTTGGACTGAAGGCCTGTAAGAGGCAGGAAAGAACCAATTCTCAGAGGGCCAATACCTACTAAATCTTGGAGGGTGTACTTCAGTTTGCATAGATTTAGCTTTTTCCTCCATCTTTTTGAGTACTACTTCTGCTTTGTTGCCAAACAGGCAGTCTTGGTGTAAGGGAGCATCCAGCAATTTAGCTTTGACATGATCTGGCAAAGATTGCTCCTTAAGCCAAACATGCCTTTTAAGTACAGACCAAGTGACAGCAGCCCTGCAAGATGCCTCTAGTGAATCAAAACCACATTGCAAAGTATGCTTTCCAACTTGTTCAGCAGAATGCATTAAATCATGGAAATCCTTATTTTCAGCGAGTCAGGAATCAACATCATTTTCTGTTTAAGCAATCCAATAATATGCTGCTGACATATGAATCTGGCAGTTTAAGGCCCTAAAGGCCAAGGTTGCAGAAGTGTATACCTTCTTACCCAAATCTATCCAGCGCCCTGGAATCTCTATCAGAGGGGGTAGGATATTTGGCAGTAGTAGCCTCAATGCCCTTGGGTCCCTGTGAAATGGTCTCAGGATCCACAGTAGGATTTTTAAAAAGGAACTTGTGAGAGTCAGGAACCCTGTAATGTCTATCTGGTTTTCTGGGAGCAGGAGGTAAGAAGTCTGGGGCCAAGCAAGATTCCAAAAAGGCATCATCAACAATGTCCAGTACAGGGGGGATAGCTAAAGGCCTGTGTTGAGGCAGGAGTAAGAAATCCCTAAGCCTCTTTTTAGAATCAGAGTAATCCTGGCTTTCCCAGCGAAAATACTCCCTAAGAGTATGCAAGGTTTCACCAAAAGAGAAATCCTCCGGGGGTGGGGGGGTGGAAGCAGAAGGAATACAGTCCTCTGCATCAGAATCCTCATAGGTAGATAACGGTAAATCCTGGTCATCAGAAGAAACAGAAATTTCCGAATCCTGATCAGAAGAATCATAAGCAAATTCAGTCATAGGTCTCTTAGTGGGGGGAAGGTTGGCTTCCCCTGATTAAAGTAATAAGGTCTTCAGCCATACTTATTTGTTATTTAGGCATAGAGGCCTGGGCGTCCATTTTCTAGGCATTGATCGAGTTTTAGGCCTTGAAGAAGATGGCATCTGTTTAATATGCAAGTCATTTTGCCTGAATACACCCTCAGAAGCTGGTGCCTGCACAGCGGCTCCGGACCCATACAAGGTAGAGGCATCCACAGGTTCCATAGTTGAAGCATCTCGCGGCATACCAGATTCTGAATGGGTCTCAGTAGAGGCCTGCGAATCTGAAGTAGCAGGTATCAGGGGTTGCAAAAGCACCTCACTGAGTACCAGCTAACTGGTGACTAGCTTAGGAGAAGCGTCGTCAGCAGCTTTGGACCTACGCGGCCTGTCTCTGTCTTTATCTTTGCGTTTTTTTGGAATGTTGGTAGTCGGGTGGCTTACCAAAGCCATATCTGGGTAATTGAACAGAGTACCAAAATATTTAGAACCGTAAATATACAGATGACAAATAGTTTGTTGTTTAAATAAGGCACAAAACTGACAGCGAAATACATCGTGGTCGGGGCCTAGGCAAGGAATTCAGTACAAATGAAAATCTGAGGTATTTACTTTCCACAAGAAATACAATTATTGACTTTTACTGACATCGGTTTAGAGCAAGAAAAAGTTTCCCCAACGGGGTACTTGGCTTTAGTTGAATACTTCAGTTCTGAAACTAGAAAACGAAAATTTCAGGAGTCGGCCGACCGGCACTTGCAAACTGCTTTTGCTTCGGGCACCACACGGCAAGAAAGACGGATGTAATGGCATTGGCTGCATGCTTTATACTCCCTGACGTCATGGAAGAGGAGACCGCAACCGACGCAGGACCCAAGACTGATAATCAGGCGGACTGAGGGCTACTGCAAGCAGATAACCCAAATGTGATGACTACAACATTGAAACACGAAGAACATCTGCTTTGTCAAAAGTTTCATATTTTTCTAAATATCAACAACCTTCATATATGCAGAAAACTGTAAAGAAATTCATACCGGATCGGTCGAGGCCCGGGTTAACAACGACCACCACCAGTACTGTTGGCCAAAAGGGTGCTGGCGGAAATTGGGCTACTGTTGGCTGAAGGAGGAGAAGAGGCAGAAGGCATGCCCAAAGGCAGGTAAAGGCTAGGACTGTGATAGTGAGGGTCGGAACGTTGAATGTTGGCAGTATGACTGGTATAGGGAGGGAGCTAGCTGATATGATGAACCGAAGGACGGTTGGTATACTGTGTGTGCAAGAGACCAGATGGAAGGGGAGCAAGGCTAGGTTTATCGGAGGCAGTTTCAAATTGTTTTATCATGGTGTGGATGGGAGGAGAAATGGCGTAAGCATTATCCTGAAGGAACAGTATGCTAAGAGTGTTTTGGAGGTGAAAAGAGTGTCGGATAGAGTGATGTTTATGAAGCTGGAAATTGATGGTGTAATGATGAATGTTGTTAGTGAATATGCTCCACAAGTTGGGTGTGCGATGGATGAGAAAGAAAAATTTTGGAGTGAGTTGGATGAAGTGGTGATGACTGTACCCAAGGGTGAGAGACTGGTGATTGGAGCAGATTTCAATGGGCATGTTGGTGAAGGGAACAGAGGGGATGAGGAAGTGATGGGTAGGTATGGTGTTAAGCAAAGGAATGCAGAAGGTCAGACGGTAGTGGATTTTGCGAAAAGGATGGACATGGCTGTGATGAATATGTATTTTAACAAGAGGGAGGAGCATAGGATGACATACAAGAGTGGAGGAAGATGCACACAGGTGGATTATATCTTATGTAGAAGGGCCAGTCTGAAGGAGATTGGAGACTGTAAAGTGGTGGCAGGGGAAAGTGTAGTTAGGCAGCATAGGATGGTGGTTTGTAGGATGACATTGGTGATCAAGAAGAGGAGGATGAGTGTGAGGGCAGCACCAAGGATCAAATGATGGAAATTGAAAAAGGGTAATTGTGAGGTGATGTTCAGGGAAGAGTTAAGACAGGCACTGGGTGGCAGTGAAGAGTTACAGAATAGCTGGGTAACTACAGCAGAGCTAGTAAGAGAGATGGCTAGAAGGGTGCTTGGTGTGACATCTGGAAAGAGGAAGGAGGACAAGGAGACCTGGTGGTGGAATGAGGAAGTACAGGAGAGTATACAGAGGAAGAGGCTGGCGAAGAATAAGTGGGCTTGTCAAAGAGATGAAGAAAGTAGACATGAGTATAAGGAGATGTGGCACATGGCAAAGAGAGAGGTAGAAAAGGCTAAGGATAAGGCATACAACGAGTTGTATAAAAGGTTGGACACTAAGGAGGGAGAAAAGGACCTGTACCGATTGGCTAGACAGAGGGACAGAGCTAGTAAAGATGTGCAGCAGGTACGGGTGATAAAGGATAATGAGGGAAACGTACTCGTAAAGCGAGGACAGTGTGTTGAGCAGATGGAAAGAGTACTTTGAGGGGTTGATGAATGAAGAGAATGAGAGGGAGAGAAGGTTGGATGATGTGCGGATAGTGAATCATGAAGTGCAGTGGATTAGCAAGGAGGAAGTAAGGATAGCTATGAAGAGGAAGAACGGAAAGGCTGTTGGTCCAGATGACATACCTGTGGAAGCATGGAGGTGTTTAGGTGAAATGGCAGTGGAGTTTTTAACTAGATTGTTTAATGAAATCTTGGAAAGTGAGAGGATGCCTGAGGAATGCAGAAAAAGTGTTTTGGTACCGATTTTTAATAAGGGCGATGTGCAGAGCTGTAGTAACTACAGAGGGATTAAACTGATCAGTCACAGCATGAAGTTATGGGAAAGAGTAGTGGAAGCTAGGTTAAGAAGGGAGATGATGATTAGTGATCAGCAGTATGGTTTCATGCCAGGAAAGAGCACTACAGATGCGATGTTTGCTCTGAGAGCGTTGATGGAGAAGTACAGAGAAGGTCAGAAGGAGTTGCATTGTGTCTTTGTGGATTTAGAGAAAGCATATGACAGGGTGCCTAGAGAGGAGTTGTGGTATTGTATGAGGAAGTCGGGAGTGTCAGAGAAGTATGTAAGAGTGGTACAGGATATGTACGAGGGTAGTGTGACAGCGGTGAGGTCTGCGGTGGGAGTGACGGATGCATTTAAGGTGGAGGTGGGATTACATCAAGGATCAGCTGTGAGCCCTTTCTTATTTGCAATGGTGATGGACAGGTTGACAGACGAGATCAGACAGGAGTCCCCGTGGACTATGATGTTTGCAAATGACATTGTGATCTGTAGTGAGAATAGGGAATGGGTGGAGGAGACCCTGGAGAGGTGGAGATATGCTCTAGAGATAAGAGGAATGAAGGTCAGCAGGACTAAGACATGTGTGTGTGTGAATGAGAGGGAGGATAGAGGAATGGTGAGGATGCAGGGAGTAGAGGTGGCGAAGGTGAATGAGTTTAAGTACTTGGGATCAACAGTTCACAGTAATGGTGAGTGTGGAAGAGAGGTGAAGAAGAGAGTACAGGCAGGATGGAGTGGGTGGAGAAAAGTTTGAGGAGTGATTTGTGACAGACGAGTACCAGTAAGAGTGAAAGGGAAGGTCTACAAGAGGGTAGTGAGACAAGCTATGTGATACGGGTTGGAGACAGTGGCATTGACAAAAAGGCAGAAGTCAGAGCTTGACGTGGCAGAGTTGAAGATGTTAAGATTTGCACTAGGTGTGACGAGGATGGACAGGATTAGGAATAAATATACTAGAGGGTCAGCCCAGGTTGTAAGGTTTGGAGACAAAGCCAGAGAGGCAAGATTACGCTGGTTTGGACATGTGCTGAGGAGGGATGCAGAGTATGTTGGGAAAAGATGCTAAGGATGAAGCTGCCAGGTAACAGGAAAAGAGGAAGGCCTAAGATAAGGTTTATGGATGTGGTGAGAGAGGACATACAGGCGGTTGGTGTGACAGAGCAAGATGCAGAGGACAGGAAGAAATGGAAACAGTTGATCTGCTGTGACGACTCCTAACGGGAGCAGCCGAAAGAAGAAGATGATCAACAACCATGTAACAGACAGAACTGCATAGCCTCAAATCAAAGCTCACAGATGGGCAAACAAAATGCTGCTGACAGTGTATGACATGAGTGATTACCGAGATATTGTAGGTTTTATAATGCATTACAAAATTCATAGTTCCCATATCTATTGAGACTTAAAATTCCATTTAAGAACTAGAATCTAAAGAACACGGTCACTGCAAAGATTTTTTTGTGCTAAACAGTTTGACATTTACATTTCTACAGTAACTCTTATGGCTCTAGAGATACAAATATTGGTTTGAAATGTGTGGGCATAACTTCCAATGACTGTATCCTGACCTTTTTTGACAAAATTAAGAATACAAACTTCCAGAACTCCACTGGAGTAACGGAGTTAAAGGCGCAGCTCGAATTTGGTCAGTGCATTACACCAGGAAACAAACACAGGATTAAAGTCCTAAAAATAGTCACTGCCTGAAATCGAACAGATTAATTCCCTACTTACGAAACAAATCTGAAATGCAAGTTACAAGTCTTTGTGTTGACTCTGACAAACGTTTGCCATGCCACAACAGATAAAACTGGTACAATGCATACATTATGTTATACTTATCACCACCTGGCAGCAAATTAAACAGTGGAAACTATACTACAGCATTTTACAACAGTAAATGTACATTACATATCTGGAACTATGTATTAACTAAAGCTGTTAAAGAGAGCACTAAAAACATATTCAACTGTCTACTCACCACATGTTTGATGTAATCTGCGGCAAAATCAAGTCAACAGGTGCAGCACAGCCCACTAGAGCAGGATACACACTATCCTTTGGGGACAATGGTTGTTTACTCATTTCAGTTATCTGATCAAAAATAGAAAAATTGTATTGACAGATGAAAGTAAAATTAATACAGGTACTTAATGCTGGGGGCTGTCACAGAAGAATTATGGAACATGTTAACATTCTTGTAAACAGGGAACCACCTTTAATAACTGCATTTACTTTTCAATTATAAAACCATGTTCAAGTACTAAAGAAATATTCATCAGTTTTGGAAAATCATTTTCACATCTAAGACTTCAGTTGGAAAGCAACTGGTTTAAGCAACACATTTCTTTCAGGAAGGAAGTTCAAGGGCTTCGAGGATCAGCTAGATAGCAAGGACTACACAGCCACAAGATTAGCTAGGTCTCAGATTTGTACAAGTTAAAAGTAGGCAGTCACCAATATCAAAACATTAAAGTACTGTAAGGTAGTATTCAGTACTCACCACATTAGCTGGTCTGTGAGTCCTTCTTAGCACTGTATGACCGACATATCTCCTCATCTTAAGCTTGACCATTTTCTATTTTTATTGTTAGCTCTTGTCCTGCTCGTTTACATACCACACAACGGACTGGTTGCCCAACAGAAACAGCAGTGATTTGTTTATAGCCTTTCCCCCAGAGATTTCTGGGTAAGAAAGACTGCTTACAGCTCCAGCTCATATGTAATCTTTTTCTAAAGCACTCTCTTCCCCTGGACCATAAAGGAGCCTTAGCCTGCTAGCAAACAAAACAAGATTGTTCCAAGAGTTTTCTATACTTGCAACTACACTTTTGCATTTTCCACATTTCTTGCCATCTCATCTGATCCTTCACCTTATATTCTTTATTTTGTTTTTTTTTTGGCACATTACATTGCTGTCTGATTTTCATCTACTTCTGGTTTGATTTCCATTCCCTCAACACTGATATGCTTCTACTAAATTAAGCAGGGAAGTCATCTTAGACTTATTCTCTTAATGTTTTAAAACGTTCATTAAGTTTGGATCTTGTGACTTCAGCAAATATGTATGCAAACCTATGATTGCAGATCTATACATGTAATCAATTTCAAGGAGGCTCATACCTCCTTCAGAACGGGGAATACACACAGTCTTGGTATACAATGATTATTTTATAAATCATTTGAAGAGCATGAAGCATCATTCTTGTTTTCCTATCCAACCGATCCATCACCTTTTGGGGCCATTCAATTACTTCAAAACTGTAAGTTAGGCTAGGAACTGTAAACTGGTTTATAACTTGGACTTTGTTCCTAGCTGTCAGCACTGTTTTCAGTATTAATTTTAATCTTCTAAAATATTCCTTACTAAGTTTTATTTGCATTTGTTCATGTTTTACTGTTGACGCTTTTGATCTTTATCAATTCCCAAATATTTATATACTCCCTCTTGCTCAAGTTCCTCATCTGACTAACTATACAGTTTTAAATCACCCACAAAAAGATGATAAGATTTTACACTGTTATTTTCTGGGAACCAAACTGTACCCATGACCTAATATGTTAAGTTAACAGCTTAATGGGTTAAGAGCAAGACAAAAAAGCAGCGGTGACAATGTTGCCTTGGAATACCCCCCCCCCCTTTGAATTTTCATCCCTGGAATAATAATTTGTCCTTTATCATGGCTTTAACTGCAAAGTGGGTTGGTACTGTTTCATGGTTGCTGTAATGTAATCAATGTAGAGTTTAAGCACTCTTACCCATGAATGTGGAATACTGTTAAATGTTTTTTTGTAGTCTATCCATGCCATACTTAGATTCTTCTCCTTTTTATAGTTCTCCATGATTTTAACAAGAAATTATACTTTGTTCCATATTACTTTTTTTGTTACCCTTTTGTTCTATTACCATGATTGAGTTTTCTTCTAAATGACTATAAACTCTGTTGGCATCAATTCCAGTGTGTATAGTTTACACATCGATGGAAGGCCAAGTTATTGGTCTGTAGTTTTTAGGATAGGTTCCAGGTTCACTCAAGCAGAAGTATCATTTTTCCTGCTGTTAACTAGGTTGGTGTCTGCTCAGGGTGCTCATATAAATAGTTCTTCCTCATGGCTAAATCTTCATGTAAAGATGTTTATACTTTTAGCCAGTAGTTGGGTACTGCATCTGGGGGTTCCAATTATGAGCTTTTCTTAACTTTGTTTCAATATCTCTGGCCGTTACTTTATCCCATTTCATACCCTACACATTTGAACGTCTTCTTCCCTTTACTTTCTATCAATTCAGCATTTTTGTTAGGTTACACAGGATCTTCACAGCTATTTCTTCGAAATGTATCTATTTCTTTTTTTTGGTAGTGTTTTGATTCCTTTTGCCTTGTTTCCCAATTCTCTACAAGACTTTTTAAAATCATCAATAAATTGTTTATTCTGTACTTTGCCTTTATATTTATCTGGTATATCTTCTAAGCTCTTCTGCCTGTGCGGACATCTTTAGTTTATTTGCGACACTGCACGACAGATCCTGATATGTTCCGATACTGCAGATTGCTTTTACCACGTCTGAGTATTTTTGTTGATCATTTCCATCCTCTATACTGTTCTAACAGTGACACTTCTTGTGTTAATTGCTTTATAGTTTTATCTACCCAATACTTCCATGATGGCATTTGATTTCTCCCCTTCCTTTCCCTTACTGCCCTGTGTTTTTGTGGTAAGACCATTATTAATTTAGCGTCACAGTAATGTATCCTATTTACTTCTATCACATGAATCTCTATGAGCAGTCCTGATTACTGTGTTAATTTGTTTTATCAAGCTAGCAGCTTTAAAAAAAGCAACGGAAGACCTCAGTTACTTTTTTTTAAAGCTATCTCGCTATGTTAAACTCCTTTAACACAGCGAGACAGTGTCTAAAACAGCAATGGAGATCTTGCATTCTCCGTTGCTGTAAAAAAAAAAAAAAAAAAAGAGAGAGACTTGTACGAATGGAAAAAGTCTGGGTGACTGGAACTTTTTCCATTAGTATAAGTCTGATTTACAACATGCATGCTGACCAATCAGCGTGCACATTTTGGAATATTAATGGGGGGGCCGTTGTATAACTTGGCTTTCTCCTTTACATAAATATTGCACCATATCAGATCCCTCTCTCTCTTTCCCATGTTCATATTTCTTTTTTTATTCCTTTCAAAAAATCTCTAGATTTTTTCTTCACATTTTCGCACTTTCTCAGCCTCTTCTTTTTTGAAGCAGCCCAAGGTTTCCTGGTCTATATAATGTTTTTCAAAAATCTGTTATGTTAATGAAAACAAATTTTTAGTTGAAGCTTGACAGGTTTTCTGGTGCAAGTATTTTTCTTTCTAATTTCTTTCTCAATCTTTTTTTTATATCTTCTGTCTGTTGGCCTACAGGATTTTGTGATTTTTGTGGACTATTGCATTCTCCTACAATGGGGGTTGTGAGGGCATTCCCTCCCTTTGAGCCTAGCCTAGCCTCACTATAGAATGTTTCCATGTCTTGAAGATTCTACACTAATTTTTTCCAGTCCTGCCACCAGTGCGCCTACCAGGACTGGGCCTTTTTATCCTGGGTCTTGTGCACTCAGCTGTCTATTTTTTAACCTACTTCTGTCCATGATGTATGCTATATAAAATAGTCTATCAGTGTTGTCTTGGTAACATTTTGTCAAAAACAGGGTCCACTTCTTGAAGGTACTTACCAAGACTTGAGGATGAATTCAGTTCCAGCAATACTACTCTCCTTGGTTTGTTGACACTTCACTGTGTGTACTCAATGATGTACAAAGAGTCCCTCAAGCCCACTGACAAATTGGTAGAAATTCTGTCCTTTTAGGGGCCTTATTCTGAAGTGAAGGTTTCTGGGGCTTTCAGGATGTGTCTGGGTCTGTTGAAGAGCTTTATTTTAAAGGTTTGGCCTGATGGATACTTCTCCTCCATTTTAATGGGGAAAATTACCACAGAGGATCAGAGAGGCAACAAATGGGGATATAGGTGGGAGGTAGTTCTACTCCAGTAATTCTACCTGTACATCTACTGGCATGGTCAGTGCACTCGTACAACTGTATTATTCACTTGCAGTGAGTAATAAATCCAATATCTGGATCCAAAGCTTGTTTTTCTGGAAAATTCCTTTGCAATGAAAGAGATTCTGATGATTGCAGATGAGTCAATATCAACTGAGAACTCTACGGCGGTAGCTCCAAAACAGACTCCTGACAGCTAACATTTTTTAGACACTTATGTCTTCAGTTCTAGCAATTATTTCTCCACCCTTGACACCATGTCAAGTCAGGAGGCTTAAAAATAATACATACAGAGGAAACAAATGGTAGCTTAGTTAAGTCTACATTCATAGTGACCTCTGGAATTTGTGTGTACCACAAGACATGCACACCACTGAGGTCAGACCACCAATATTTCATCGTATACTTCCCACATCAAGTGCCTCAGTTACATTAAGATCACCTATAATCCGTGCAATTCTGTTCTGCCCAAATTAAGAATAATTTTCTGTTGGAGGCGTAACACTAAATGGAAGGCTTTCAACTATCCTCATTTACCTCTGAGACACTGACTAGAAAATTCATTGTGTGTTTGTGTGTGACTGTGTATTGGGGGGTGGGGGGTGACATTCCAGGTGTGGAATCAGCTATGAACTCAACTAAGGAGCATTCCTTAGCTTGGAATAGAATGGCATCCTCTACTGCTAGGGACCTTAGAGCCCCTGTGAGGGAGTCCTTGAAACTATGCCACTCTAAGCCACTGAGAACTGACGAGAGTAAGTCTTGTTCTGTAAGTTTTCCTGAACCTGTGATGAAGAATTAAGTTAGAACTTCAGGAATATGTACGCACATCATCTCTGGTCATGGAAGACTGAACATACCCCACTACTCCTCTTCCTCATTCTCTTGCCAAACTGAGCAGAACAGGGAGAGAACCACTTTCTCCCAAGTGGCAAAGCAGATGCTCTCTGGAGCATCCCACTTCCAGAAGACTCTGAGCAGTTATGGCCTCTGAATCTATAACTCCAAAAATGAAGTGGAAACAGAGTTCAACTTGTATGTTGCTCACTCATTTCTCATGGATATTGGGCTACTGAAAGTGATCCTCCTTGTCTAGAGTGAAGATGGCAGACTGACATTGCCTTCACAATGAAATGCATTTCTGATCTGATAAGGCGAGGCCCTGGAAGTAGCATTGTTTTTACAGTTTTTCAGGGCTAGAAGTACTCTGCTATGAGGCCCACAGTGGTTGACGAGTCTCTCCTTCTCCAGGTTAAGCTACATGCCCCTGCACTGTGTGGTAAATTATATGATCTCCCACTCTACAGAAGTGTCCATTATCAGAAGGTTTGATTGCAGTACAGGATGCAGTTGTCTCTTGCCTTCAAAATGGGAAAATCCAGTACAAGGGGGAATGAATGGGCTAAAGACAGATGGAAGGGGGTTTGATGGCTGACAAAAGGACAAAGGATTCAGGAGGAAAAAAAAGGTCTGTGAGCATATGGTGCCTGTGAGGCCATAGGCACATAACAATTTGCAGAAACAACCACATTCTTATGCATACAAACAGCATTAGAATGCTTGAAGCAGAAATTAGATAAAGATCAACAGAGCATGTATATAGACTATATGCTTTGTCCTCATCTGTACATCCAAAGCCACAACATTTGGGGCTCTAATAATAGTAGTAACAGACACTGGGGATTGTTCAATACTGCTCATAAAAAGGAATTTGTTCAAATAAGTCAAATTCAGGGACTGCAAACAACACAAAGCCTAAGGAAGGGTTCTATTGAGGTACTCTCTGGATAGGGGTACACTAAGCCAATGGTTCAGATAAGGTAACACCAACATATCCTTCTACGTGGTCTTAATCACCTCAGCCAACACTTTGCTGAAGGCTCTGGGGACTAAAGAAAAATCAAAAAGACAACACTTTTTACTGGAAGGTCGACGTCACCCAAAATTAACTAGAGGAATCTCTAAAGTATACCCCCATAAATGGCATGCCAAGTAACATTTATTATGTAAGCAAAATTATCCAGACACTCTTGTAAGCAATCTTCTCTGAAGGGAGACCATCACAAAATGGATGTATCTATTTCTTTTACATTTGTTACCATGTAAGTAAGATAGCCAACTAACTCTTTTTAGTCATAACTTATGCATAAACCATTAAAGTAACATGAGTAAATCAAACATATACTGAACATATGAAAGTATAAAATAAAACATATATCTTATACAATCATATGTTATTATCTGCTATACTTTTATAAGTGAATGTGTTAAATGTCTTATGTATAGTATGTTAGGAATTGTTCTGGAGCTTTTTTCCCCCGGGCCTCTGCTGAAAACGGACAGCTCTGTCCAGTCGTACCTCCCCGATAAACAAATATAAAATAGAATAGAATAAATAAAATACACACAGTGAAACAGCATTGATTCAAATAGCATAAAATGTTATAGGTAATATTAGTAATTTAGTTTGCGAGGTGAAAAATCAGATATGTACACTACAAGGAATATACATGCAACAGATGTGTTGGTTTAGGATTCTGAAGGTTTAATGCGAGATGGAAATCAACCCCCTTTGGGAACTAAGTAAAATCCCGGACCCCTTACTTCAACATGGGAACGGTCTCAACAGCCCATTTTAGCAGCAAAATTTGGGTTTATCTGGAGATTTCCACAAACAGACTAAGGAAACATCCTTCTCAGGGATGGCTGATAAGGTTCAGAATATGACTGATAGTGACCTAATCTAGAATCCACTGGTCTTCTGTGAAGATTCCCACATCAAGAAAAACTGAAATCACCACAGCTGTGGGTAATTTCAGACTCCAATGAAGGCTCAGAAAGGGTGGCAAGAAAAGTCATCTTCTTGGATTACATCATCGGTAGTGGAAGCAGAAAGACCTTGTGACAGCTCAAGGGCCTTCCTCCAATACAGAGAAGGTCTTTTACAGAAGCAAAGGCATGCTTCTTTCCCACCAGGTTGTCTAGGTTCTAGGCTGGCTCTGTAGTATCCCCCACCCCCAGAAATCAATCTTGCTCCAGTGTTTCAGGATCTCAGCTGCACCATTCCTTTTAGACATGCACCCAAGACTATGGCCCTAGCTAAAGCACTGACACAGTGAAAATTCTAGTGGGACTCCTGGCATCTTACTGCAGAGACTGTAGAGTCTCTCCTGAAAATTACTCTTCTTCAAACCTAGACTTTGGCAGGCTCTCACATTTCTCCAAAGTCTTCCAAGCGTGACTGGACATGGCAGATAAATGTAAGCCCCAATGACAGAGGAATAAAATCTTTTGCAATCCCTATCCAAAAGGAGTATGGTGGCAAAAGGCTGTCAGACTAGACTAAAGGCAGATGCCAGCTTGATGAGTCACTCTACCCACTAATTTGGTGATTTATAAATGTCAGTCTTTATTTGGCAAAACGGCAGAGTTAGGGTGTCTCGGCAGACTTCAGATCCCTAAATGAACGGCTCCAAGGCAGAGCTAAGACAGAGCTCCTCAGACTATCTTGAGAAACAAAGTTAAATAATTCTAGTGGGAACAGTAAGAGGGTCAAGCCTAGGTCAAATGGTTTCTGATAAAAATATCTGCAAAGAAAGTGGTCATTAGGTGGGGCTGTTATCTCAGAAAACAATGACTTCAAAGACTTTCAAACCTCACAGAATCCACAAGGTGAGGAAGGACCACAGCCTTCATTACCCACAACAGTGTAAACAGAATGCAGCCAAAAATGAGGGTATCAGGAATAGATACTGGATTACACAGTAGCTAAAGGCAGAGTATGACTGTGAGACATCTACTACACAGGAACCTGGCACACCAAACTCCCCACTGCTTTATTAGCTCATACCCCCATGTGACATGCATCTGCTTGAAGCCCAAGACCTGTAAAGTGAGTCTTGGTGCAGGATGATCACTAGAATCACCCTTGACTGGGGTTTAACTAGCCCATGCAGGTCTGAGGCCAGTCTCAGAAGAAGAGTTCCTATTTTCAAGTGGCACCTATCCATGGTCAGATGGCACAGACACTTTGTAAAGGATCAGGCTGGTAGAGATAAAATACATAAACATCAGAGGTGCCAGCAGGTCATCTGGAGTTCAGGGTGGCACAAGAGCCACACAAAACACCAACAAAATGGAATCCAAGGAATTACCTACCGGATTCCTTGTCTTCAAATAAGCCTGAAGTCTGATTTGGTGTCAAGATCTCTCAAGATGAGGTTGCAATCACTATCTGCAGGGTTCAGAGATTAAATGAACACCAGACTTACTTTAACAAGGTCCAGGCCTAAATCTTTTCCAAGTGTTTGTCCTTGTGGTGATACTCAAAAGAATGGTCGGTGCTGTGAGAAGGACCATCCTACATAAGTCTATTTGTGTATTTTTGCAATTTTCTTGGCTATGAAGTAACTTACCACATTCCCCTGGCTTTGCTGCCAAGTGGATAGTTTTAACCTCTGAAAACTATGTCATCTGTAACATTGTGCTCATTAAGACCGTACAAGTAAAACTGGTGCAAGTCTTGGTCAGTAATATGAAGCCATAAAGTTATTTATTAGGTATGTAAATGCAGAAGTTTATAGATTATAGCCAAGGACAGACATAATACTGTGTAACTGGTGAAAAATAGTGGCAAATGGCAACCACTGGAAATATGCATGCTTATGTAAGCTAGAGTATCATGTTATTGCATGAGTTTGTATGAAAGCACAGACATCTCTCCAAGCACGGGATTTTGTAGAACAAAATGCTGAATTATGATAAATACCCAACCATAGAACCATTAAGGAGGGCCTCCAAAACGATATCTTATTCAGTGCTTCCTTAGTTTTTTTTTCAAGACGTCCTACTCCGGGTGGTGTTAGAAAATACTCTAACCAGGCAGAAAGTGCAACAGTTTTCACCTTTTTGTAAAGTAATTCAATTTAGTTTTCATCTAACACTTTCACACATTAGTGGAAAACTTGGCAGGTTGAGGCTTGATATCACCACAGAATGACTATCAACTTGTTTACTTTTGTCTCAATTATACTCATACCCCATACAGCACCAGTCTCAAATCACTCCATCCATTCCTCCCTGACTTTTCAGAATACAAGCTATCACAGCAACCATCCTGTGAGAGTTATGATAGGTTTCTAACACTCCTAACACAGAAAGAACCACTCACCCTGACTTGTTGGCAAGCACTGATGCAATGTCTGTTACACTCAGCCAAAATAAATGCACATTTCTAGATACTTGCAATGCATGGCTAGAGTGCTGTGCATTCTGGCTGGGCTTGTGAACCCCATGTCTCTATTTGTATGCAAATGCATTTCTGGACTTCCCCCAGAGATGGCACAACTGCTGTAACTTCAGTATCCTCTACCCAAGATGGGCAAGCCAATACCAGATGCTCACTCCAGTCCTTCAACAGGTTCGTCTAGCACCCAGGTTTCTAGACAAACCCAGGTCATCATCTACAGATTTATTTATTTTACATTTGTTTACCGGGAAGGTCAGACTTGAAATAGGTCCATTTTCAGCAGAGACCCAGGGAGAAAAGCTCCAAACATAACACAAAATCGTAACATAATAAACTGAATTAGATATGATACATTAAATCAGATATACACATGACATAGATTAAGGACATTATGTTGTAAAATAATAAAATAAATAAAATTCCTAAGATGTCACCTAGAAACAGGATGAAAAATATAAACATTTTACAGGAAGTTTCTTGCAGGGTTTTATAACACATTAAGTATATCTTGCAATAGTGCTGTTAAAAGCACCTAAAGAAATCAAGGAGTATTAAATGGGATTCACATACATATTCTAGTTTTGCTATTAACAGATTTGTATTAACCCATTTTGCAGGTCTTTGGATGTATGAGCCTTGCAACTCAACATGGTGGTATAGATATATGTACAATACTTTAAATTTGAAGGTGGTGTGGAAAAAGTTGCAGCTAATATGGAATGATGGTTAGTGGATGGGATGAAACAGACATGCTGTGTAAAGTAAGATTCCAGTTAAGCGACAGGGTACTATTAGGTAAATTAGGGATTAGTAGTATGTATTGGTAAAGAGTAAAAATTAGACTGTAC
Organism: Protopterus annectens; assembly: GCF_019279795.1. Classification (NCBI taxonomy): domain Eukaryota; kingdom Metazoa; phylum Chordata; order Ceratodontiformes; family Protopteridae; genus Protopterus; species Protopterus annectens. Next base: position 1,322,870,712 of record NC_056737.1, on the reverse strand, counting down.
AGTAAATATTTTATCCTGGGGTGCCACAGGAGCATAGCCAGGCGTCAGTATAGTGGGTTTTGAGGAGCTTTTTAAATTGTGAGATAGAGCTAATGGAAGTCAGATGGGTAGGTAGTGTATTCCAGGCTTTGGAGATATAATAGCTGTAGAGAGATTTCCCTGCATCGTTATGTCTGGTGATATTTAGATGGTTTTGGTTGCTAGATCTTAATGTCCTTGTTGTAGAATAAGTGGTAATTAGGTTTTGGAGAGCCTGAGTTTTAGTTGGGTGGTAATATAGTTTGTGGGTTAAAATCTCTACACAACACAAGCCCGGCAAATAACATTTTTCAGATTCTTGATTAAAGAAAAATGTTAATCATATTAAAAGTGAACACACCAATCCCTGTATGTGTGTACATTACATGACTGACATTTCAGAACGTCGAACCACACAAGATCAGGATCAAATCAGTTATTACACCAAGACGGTCTTTAATTAAATCTGGTAATCTACCCTTTTTCACATTGCAATGCAATCTTAGAGTTGGTATATATAATCAGCAGGGGGGGCTTGCCTGCTTTCAAAAACTCTTTTTGCGATATTTCAAAATGTCAATCATCTGGTCTTGATATTTTTGGGTTTGATGTTATGAAATGCTGAGCAAATTAGATTTATATATAAAAACACAAACATACACGCAACTACCTAAAACAAGAAAAATATTTTGAGTAGTACATTCAAAACTCTCCTTAATATGTTTGCAGTATAAAGCAGGTAAATTACTTGTGATCGGTGACCAAGAGTATTATCTTTCACTACAGATATCTGCAGATTCACAAATCCACAGAAACGAAACATGGCACGAAGTGTAAAGGCATGCCCCCACCCAAAAAAAAAAAAAAAAACATGCACTCATTTCCTTGTTACTTGTTTTTGAATCATCAAGATAACATACTGTTGTCTCCCTCTGGGATACTCACCAAACACTTTTTGGAGCTCTTTATTCCGGGGCTGCGTGAGCCTGGAGACAGGAAGCCTTTTGTTGGAGTTGTGATTAGCTAAAGAAGCACAAAACTATTTCAATATTACTGTATCAAATATAAACAGAATACGACTACTACTGAAGAAAAAATCTGTCTCAACAGTGTCAAAATACAACTCTACACATTCAGGTGAAGCAGATTACTTAATCTGTATGTATGGAATTCATCTGCAAACTAATTTCAGAAATCTGAATGCCTGTTATCATGCACTTCTTACATTTGTTATTACAGCAACACTGTCCTTGTAGTAAAAATCTAAAAAAAACTGCCATTAAGAATTTCAGCTTCTAAAAACTAAAATACTTGGTTCATTTATGTAAGAGTAACCTATTAGTTTTAGTGACTTCATTATGTGGCCTACAGGTTTATCAAGCAACTAGGATGGTGCAGCAGTTTGCACGTTCTCTGGTTCGATTCTCGGCTGGGGAACCCTCTGTACAGTGTCTGCATGTCATCCCTGCATTCGTGTGGGTTTCCTCCAGGTCCTCTGGTTTCCTCCCACATTACAAAGACATGCGTCTGGAGCATTTCTCTGCAGGTGTCCGCTAAAAATTGGCTTGTTCCAAGTCGGGCTTTCCCGGTAAACAAATGTTAAATAAATGGTTTGTAAATATTGTGCACCACTGTACCCAAAAGTATTATATCATCTTCTCCCCAGAAGATATGCGCAAAGTTCAGCTGTTTGATCATCTTATCGTAACTGCTGATATTCAGACACAAGGATCACTGCTGTAATGGAATTCCTCACAGAGGGAAAGACTACTAAAGCAGCACAGACCCTGAAACACAGGTCTTGGGCAGGAGAACCTTCATGCCCTGCAATACTACAATAGCAAATTCTGCTCTGGGAACAGGAGTCATAATACCTTAAAGTGCAATTGGAGATCCAAGTGACTAGGCAAAGATTTCCCTTTTATAAGGACAAGGCTCACTAAGCAAAACTCTTCATCAGTGACAGAGTGTTGTTTTGGTTAAAGGACTTCTTTGACGCAGAGTCTGGATATTACTAGTCTTTCTTTCATTTCAAACAAACAGCTACTCTGACTGCCTGAAGAATCTTGCTCTCTCCAAGACATTTTCCTTACTGTTTACATCCATCTTGTGCAAAACCCATCGTGTATGCAGTTTTGATATTTTGAACAAAATACTAAAAGGAGAGTCAAACTCAGAGAAGAGAGAATATTCAAGAAAATGCAAGCAAAACCATTCATCTCATGGTTTTGCCCTGCTCCTCTTCAACAACGCTGCTTGTTAGGAGGCAGCAGTAAGAGTGCATGGCTAAGGCTAACTTTCTACGGTAATTGACTGCCATTGCAGCCACCAAATTCAAAGCACTCAGCCAAAAAAATCCTTTTATATCTCAAGAGGTGGAATATGTGAAGCTAGAGAAGTTGCAGCAAAACTACAACCTACCCTCTTCTAAGGAGATCTCAACCAAACTATCCTCACATTGAGTGAGAATGATTGCGAAGCAGTTAATTCAGAAGGCCCTGTTAAGATGGTCCAGCCAAAGGTCACTATGATCGTAAGACTGCACACGTAACTTACAATGGTTCGATAAAGTATAAGCCTTCCACCAGGTTGATATAGTGAAGAACTCCTGCCTTAAATCTGCTTTGAAACATGCAGCAGAAACCACCTTCTTTGAACTAAAATGATGCCTTCTTCCTTCTGTGCAATGTAATGCAATGAAAACAAAGCCACATTTCACCTCATGCAAAGGTATTCCAGCCCTCCTTGATAAACCCACTTCCTGATCAAGAACAAATTCTGAAGAACAAGAACATCTGATACAGTCAAATTCCATCCTGGTGAAGGAGCAGTAAAGGGTTCTGCAGACATAAAAGTCAAGATCTATAACATTTTTTAAATAAGGTAATTGCAATCAAGAATAATGTTTCAATACAGAACTTCACAGTGAAAGAAAAAACTGTGCTCAATGGGAAGAAGAGTTAAAAATATTAATTAAAAAGACTTAAATTCTAGTTTGAAATGGAATCTCTTAACAAGCAGCTTCAAGTACAGAATACTTCACAAGAATCCAGATGTCACAACCACCTAAACAAGACTTGAAATTGCAACTTCATAAAAGGTTGACCTTTACTACAGACCACCAAAGTTCAGGTTTGGAGAGGAAAAGCAAGTAATCCATATAGTTGCCCCAGAAAGAAAAGGGATCCAGATTTCCTAAAATCCATCCACAATGCAAAACATACAAGTGTGTACGAACTTACTATAACAGTAGGTATACAAGTAGAACATGGCTGCAGCAGTCATTATTGGGGCTAAATTTGCAGAAAGCCTCCATGTCCAGACTGACTTCCAGAACTTAGTGCACCCTTCCTCATCCTCTAGGCTGGATAATGTCTACCCTCTACAGATATAAGCCTGAATGATCGATCCCATGTCTACCTTCCATCTTTACTTATCCCTCTCTCTCATCAGACCCCTCCTTTTATTTTTTTTATTTCTCTCCTTTCCAGTACTTAACCTCAACTGTTCTTATCCATTCTACTACTAGACTGTACAGTGGTAGTACTCAGAAGCATGCTTGTGTCTCTATTGATATTCACTCTGCCCATTTCCTCCCATTATGCAATATTTCATGTCATTTGTCTGTAACATATATGCTATTTCATGCTATTAACTTTATACCAGAACCATTCGTCTCTATACTATGCATTGCATAATTCATCTCACCTATACTTGTAACTGTATATAATGTATTACTCTTGTTAAAATTCTTTTGTAATGAAGCTTTTCTCCTGGGCGTCCACTGAAAGTGGGCCATCTGGCCCAGTCAGACCTTCCCAGTAAACAAATGTAAAATAAAATAAATATCCTTTGTATAAACTCAATGATCACCTGCACCATTTTAAAATTTTCTTAGCAAGGACGACTGCAGGGTATTCATCCTACACAACTTAAAGGAAGGACCTATGGAGTCCAGCAAAGGTGGAACATGTACATGCTCTCTAGATAAAGGACTTAAGAGAAATGGGGTTTCTCGAGACTACCCAGACCTGATAAGGCTTGAGGTTCTGCCAAGAGAGAAACAGGAAAATGTAAATGCATGAAGATAGGGTTTTTCACCCCAACCCTTTATGTCCAATGAAGACTGGATAAGTAGAAGGGAACCAGTACTAAATACAACAGAGATCTACTTGAACACCTATTACTGTAATTCTTACACAACTGTACTATGTTCTTTGTGCAGATAAGTGCTGCAGTAGTTCTTACTGCTGGGGTGATGCCTACAGCTTAAGAGGTGGCAAGACTGGTAAGGCTGGACTGCAACGTGACCCACAGTATGGTAGCTGCAAAACCAGAAACTGCCTTGGAAGCAAAGTCTAGTCTACTCTGCAGTGGTTGGAAAAGGTGTGGATGACCAACATTATTCCCTCAACAATAGCTTGTGCACTCCTCTCCCCATGAAATATTACACCAGCTGCTGTACATTCCCAGTCCCTCCAACTTTTCCATGATGAGAACAGAACAAAATTCAATGGGCTTAGAAAACCATCCACTTGGAAACAGATTTCCTTATTTTTGGATGCAAAGGACACAAAAAAGAAGTTATGTACTCACCATAACGTTCCATGTTTGTAGTCCATCTCGCCCTTAATTCTTACATATGGGATCCTTGGCCCCGACTCGGCCTATTTACAAGTCTTCTAGTTGGCTTGTGGCTAGGTAGGTATCCCATGGTGCACCACTACAATTCCCAGATATTGTTTGCTACTAACTAGGAGAGATAACAACAAAAATACAAAAGAAGCCAATACTAAAAGGTCTCCATAAAAATGATGATAATTTTCTGTCTCCAGGTACTTCCAGAATGGGGGTAGGAGGGTGGGTTCGTAAGAATGAAGGGCGAGATGGACTATAAACATGGAGCGTTATGGTGAGTACCTAACTTCTTTATGCTCTGTAGTCCTATCTCGCCTTCATTCTTACATTTGGGACAGCGCCCCTAGCTCCTTATTCTTGGTTGGCTCAAGGAAAAATACTCCTGAGTACCGTGGAACCAAAAGATGCTCTACCCCTGGAGGTTAAATCCAATTTGTAATGAGTAATAAAAAAGTGTGAGGGGTAGCCCACGTTGCTGCTGCACAAATATTATCAAGTGGGACCCTGTCTTGAAAGGCTGCAGAGGTAGACTGAGATCTGGTAGAATGAGCCTTGATTTTAAAGGGTAAAGGTCTACCCTCAGAGTTGTAAATGTAAGCTACACCGCTAGAAATCCAATTAGAGTGTGTTACTTTGGAAACTGGTAAGCCTGACCTGGATTCGGAGAAGGAAATAAATAACTGATCTGATTTTCTGATTGTTAGTTTGGTGCAAATAAAAACGTAATTGTCTATGGACATCCAGCTGATGAAACCTGTATTCAGCTGCATTGGAATGATTTGGAAAGAACACCGGAAGTTCTATGGATTGATTCAAGGTGGCATGGGAAGAGACCTTGGGGACAAAGGAAGGATTAGTACGAAGGGACACCCTGTCTTTGTGAAAAATAAGGTAAGGGGTTTTCACAGAGAATGCTTGTAACTCTGACACCCGTCTGGCTGACATGACAGCCACCAGAAAGTGTCTTCCAAGACAGGAATTTCAAAGGGGATGAATGAGAAGGCTCAAAGGGCAGAGAAGTTAATTTGGATAACACAATTTAAATCCCATGAGGCAACAGGTTCTTGAAAGGGGGGTCTTAAGGTGGCACCTTTAAGGAAAGTTTTGCACAGCCTATGTGACACCAAGATTAGAATCTTGAAAGCCTACATGAAAATTTGAAATCACTGCCAATTGAACTCTGACAGTGGCAGCCGCAGATCCCTGGTGAAAAAAGCTCAGACAGGAATTCCAAAACCACTGGAATGGAGGCAGACTAAATGTCAATATTCATTTTCTTTGCCCAGATAGAGAATCTTCTCCATTTACTGGAATATAGTCTCCTGGTTGAAGGTTTATGAGAAGACATAAGGATATGAGTCACGAAGGGTGAGAAGTCGTGAAGCCTGACTAGGGATGGAACTGGAGCAGCCATGCTGTCAAACTGAGGGTGTGTAAGGAGGAGTGAAGCGAACCTGATATGTGAGTCAACAGGTCTGGAACTGGGTCCAGAATCCAAGGATCGTCTAGGAGAAGAGGCCCGAGGAAGGGGAACCAAACCCGACGAGGCCAGTAAGGAGCAATGAGGATCAGTTTGCCTCCCAGCCGTTTCGCTTTTTGAATAACCTTGGGAATGAGAGGAAAAGCATAAAGGAGATCCAGGGGCCAATCGTGAACAAGTGCGTCTCTAGGTGACTCCCCCGGAGAGGGGATGAGGGAGAAATACCTGCTGCATTTGGCATTGATTGGGCTGGCAAAGAGATCGCAGCAAGGCTCTCCCCATCTGTGGAAAATCTGTTCCGCTGTTTCCTGTTTCAGAAACCACTCGTGAGGCATCAGGATTGCCCGACTGAGCTTGTCGGCTATCACGTTGGTTGTCCCTGGAAGGTGCGTTGCCACCAGAAAACTCTGGGAAGATATCGCCCATTTCCAAACTCGAATGGCCTCTTGACAGAATGAGTAAGATCTGGTTCCACCCTGTTTGTTGATATACCACACTACCGACATGTTTTCTGATTGTATTGCAATAGTCCCCAGAGGCAGAAGGTCGTAAAATGCTTGCAATGCCAGGAGCACCGCCCTCATCTCTAAAACGTTGATATGCAGTTGAGCCTCATGATCTTGCCATGTGCCTTGGACAGCCTTGCCTAGATAATGCCCCTCCCCACCCTATCTGTGAGGCACCCATGGTCACAGTGGCAACGGGTTGGGGAGGAACAAATGAAATGCCCGTGGTTAACTGATTGGGTAGAGTCCACCAAAGGAGGTCCTTCTTGCAAGAGTGTCAGCAGAATGTGATGAGATAATGGCAGGTGCTGAAAGGACCATTGGGACGATAGGAGCCGCCGGAGAATCCTCATGTGTAGTCTGGCTAGTGGCACTAGTAATATGGTGGAAGCCATGGTCCCTAGAAGCTGCAGAATAGTCTTGGCTTTGACCTTTCGTAAGGGAGAACACACTGAATTTGAAGAATCAGATTTTGCACCCTTTCTACAGGAAGACGAGCCAACATGTCTACAGCGTCTATCTCTGCACCTATAAAAATCACAGATTGACAGGGCAATAAGGCAGATTTTTCCCAATTTATAGAAATTCCCAGCTGGGCACAAAGCTGAATGGTAGCATCCCTGGTCTTAAATAGATGCCTGGTGGGGGCGGTCAAGAGCCAGTCGTCCAGATATGGAAACACCTGGAATCATCGACATCTCAGGTGAGCTGCCACTACCGCCATACACTTGGTGAACACCCTGGGGGCTGTGGTGAGACCAAAGGGCAGAGCACGAAACTGGTAATGACTGGTTCCCAGCCGGAAGCGTAGATGACTCCTCGACACCCTGTCCATTTTTATGTGGTAAGAGGCGTCTTGGAGATCTATTGAGCACATCCAATTGTCTTTCCCTAATAACGGGAGTATAGGCCGCAGTGTCACCAGCCGGAACTTGTCCTCCTTTACTGATTCGTTTAATCTGCTGAGGTCCAAGATGGGCCTCCAGTCCCCTGTACGTTTTGGCACTAAAAAGAATCTGGATTAAGTTCCGGATCCTATTTGGTCTGCTGGGAGGGTTTGGATGACTCTTTTTGACAGCAACTTGTTGACCTCCACAGTTGCCTGATCCCTGTGATTGGGTGGAACATCCTGGATCCTTTTGGGAACAAAAGGTGGAAGAGAAAAGGGTATGACATAACCTCTGGTAATAATTCTTTGTACCCACTTGTCTTGAGTGACACCCAGCCAGGCTTCTGGATACAAAGAAATGCGACCCCCGACCGGCCCCAGAGAAGCACAGTTGGGCCCCACATCAGGAGCGCTGGTAAGGCCCGCCCCTGCCTCTAGGGCAACGTCTACCATTTCCTCCTCCTCCTCTGCCTCTAAAGGATGAGTCACCCTGTGCATCCTGGAAAAACCTCTGGGACATCTTGAACCACATTTTACAGCCCCTCTGACCCTTAGGATATGGTCTAGAGAGAACAGTAAAATGTACTCCCATGGCAGAGTGTTTTTCCTTCTTGCTCGCACCGGGTGAGTGTGTCCTTTACCTTGGGTCCAAACAATGAGGAATTGACGAAGGGGGTGTTGGTAAAGGTAGACTTGAATGGTTCTGCAAAGTTACACAAATGTATCCAGGAATGACACCTTAGGGAAATTCCTGAACCCGCTGCTCTACTCGCTCCATCGGCTGCATACGAAATAAGCCGCATGGACGAGTGGACAACTGGGCAGACATCTTGTCAGGGACTCCCTCAGTACATATACCTCGTAGAGAATCTCCTAATTCTTTAAGGAAATCTCTGAAGCCTTGTGAAGTGAGTAAGGTAGTTCAGCGATCTAAGGGTAAATGCCGCTGAAAAGAAGATATGCTTCCCGTATCTGTCCATTGTTCGAGACTTCCTTTTCTAGGGGTGCAGAAAGAAACTTATTCGTTCTCCTGTGGACTGGCTCCACGGCATCAAAAGTATCCCACAGTTTTCGACTAACTAGCTCTATCAGTTCGAAGGGTGGAGGTACCAAGAGGCTAAAGGTTGAGACCTGAAAGCCTTCAGGTACACTGACTCATCAGAAGGGGTGACAGTGGGCCAGCCATACCTCTGTTTAAGGATTTCCAGGATGTCTACGAAGGAGACATCATCAGAGGACGACTTGCGGGACCCTTCAGATTCCTCGAGGTCAGTGTCAGAGGTCAGAAAATCATCCTGGGAGTTTACATGCTTCCTCTTCCATGTCCTCTTCTGTGGGGGCTCCTCGGAAGGATATTCCGGGGAGGTCTCAGAAGAGTGGGGGCCACCGGCCAGTGGCTCCTGAGGATTTCTGCTGTCCATGGAGAGTGTAGGAGCATTGACAGAAGTAGTTGCCTTAGGAGGAAGAGTGTCTGTACCCCTGGTAGGAGCTGAAGATCGGGTAAGCACACTCATCATCTCGAATGCCGACCTCTCCGGCTCCGAAGACGTCCCCGGCTCCTAGGAGACACAGGTTGCTGTCAGCTCCAGAGCCACTGGCTCCTAGATACACGTATGATCCGAACTCACCCTCGACGACTCGCCGAGAGAAGACTCAGAACCGAAGAGGTTCGGAACCAGGCATCCCTGAGGGGGCCGACCGGAAAGCTTCAGCTCCTAGACACCACGGACGGCACAGAGAGTGTCGGAGCAGAACACTGCTCCAAAACATCCACAGGGGGAGCTGGAGCCGAGAGTTCCAACAGTGGTACCAAACACTCCGGCGCTGAAAGACCAGCATGGCTCAGAGGAGGAATGACCGAAAGGAGCTTAACGGACTCAAGTGGCTCTGGAACTGACTGGGTTGGAGCAAACAACAATTTAGGTAAAGCAGATGACTTCAAAAGTCTCAGCACTACCCTCTCCACATCTTCTTCCGATAAATTCCTGGAAGACCTGGAGGACAGAGTAGGAGAGCGGGATCTCTGCAGTATTGGAGACTTCAATATAGGGGAGACCGGTAGAGGATCCATAGACCGGCTCCATGAGATACTCTCAGTGGTCGGCTCTGAGATACTTGGGGCCGACCCTGTAATCACAGTACTACTTCTCAATCGGCACCAAGCTCTGTGGAGCCAATGAGACAGTGGACTTGTCCGATTTAGTGATTTTAAGAGGTGGCTCCAAGATACCAGCCGGTGCCAGGGAGGGCCTCTTAGACGACTTAAGCTTTTCCATTTTAGATCCCCGAGATCTAGAAGAGGAGGAAGAGCTAACCAGATCTTCCTCAAACGAAGGTTTAAGGAAACTTTTAGGATGAGCTTATTTTTCCTTTCTTGCAACACCCTAGCACTGAAAGAGAGGCAAAATAAGCAAGTTTCCTGTAAATGGATGCCCCCCAAACAGTAAAGGCAGTTACTGTGGTCATCCGTTATGGACATCTTCTGTGAGCATTTAATACATTTCTTAAAGCCAGATGGCTTATGGTCCTTACTTTCTTTAGACATTCTCACAGAGATGAGTGCGCACACACACAGAGAAGAAAAAAAAAGGGAGAGGACTAAGTCCTCTAATTTAAACGGGCCTAGCCCTACAGGAAAGAGAAAGATACCACGAAGAAAATGGGCCTAGCCTGGGCAGGAAAGTAAATGGAAAAACTAGGTCTTCTAACTAAAACAGATCTAGGGAAAGTTACAATAAGCAGAGAAGCCACACACACAAACAGGAATAAAGTGTAAACTATCAAATTACTCAACAAGGGAGCAGAACCTCGTTCTGTTAACGCTAACCAATGTAGCAAGTGGGAAACCGCAAAAAACTCAGACTTATGACTAAGGAAATAAAACAGAAACTTGTTCTGTTAACAGTGGTAACAATTTAGCAAACGGGAATCCGCAAAAAACACTGACTTATGCCTAACAACAACACACAGTCTAAGCGCAAAAGGCGCCTGCAAATACTAACTCTATTAATAAATATGAAAACCAGTACACAGGATACCAATACTATGAAGCCAAAAGGCCAAAGTACCAAGAGATTGCACACAAATGGTGCAGTTATAAAGACCAACTATTCTAAATTGCAAACTACACTAACTATAACTAAACAATGATAACAGTTTTGACTAAAAAACAGTCCCAAAAAATTTCGAATTAATTTTGAATAAATGCAAAACTTAGCCAGAGAGAATCACATCCGAACTCGTCGACGCGGTAAATGAGATCTGGGGATTGTACTGCTGCACCATGAGATACCTACCTAGCCACGAGCCAACGAGAAGACTTCCAGCTTGTAAACAGGCCGAGTCGGAGCAGAGGATCGGCTACGATCCCATATGTAAGAATGAAGGCGAGATAAGACTACAGAACATTAGCTAATATGAGGTCCTGATGTTCATGGTTTTATTTAGGTAGTATCACAAATCTCTGTGCACACCTAAGGAATGAATGAATTTATTTCTTGCTCAGGGTGTTAGAGAAGAAAAAAGGAAGGACAATTTGGCTGAGTGAGAACTCAGTTAAGTACTTTTGACATAAATGCCAAGGTGGTTGCAAGACTAACTCAGTCCTTATGGAAGACTAATAAGGGTTAGTTGCTCATGAAGGCCTGTAATTATAAATTTGCCTAGCTGAGGTTATGGTCTGCAGTAATGCAATTTTCTAGGTCAGAAATTTGAGGGAGGCTGCTCAAGGCAATGGAAGAGCAACAGCTTTTTGGATAGTCTTATGCGAAGGACTCCATTTAAGTTTTTAACAAGCTGCAAGGATTCCAAGGGGTGGGGGAGATATATATGCATGCAATCTGATATGATTTATGTACTTTACAAAGGTACATGTTAGGCCCTAAATGAGCAGTTTACTTAGTCATTGCAAGTTTATGAACACTGGAGCTGTACTAGGGACCATTTCCTTGATCTGGCAACAAAGGAAAAACCTCTCATCTGCTCAAGTAGGATTTCCTTGTAGCAGGTTTCCTAGGCTCCTTAATCTCTTTCCCAGCACATTCTAAGTGAACATTGCCCAGGGGGCAAGATAATCAAATCATCATCACTTTTAGGTTGACATCTCTGTAGTTGTTTATGCCTTGGTCTTGTCTAGTTTGGACTAGAACTCCCTCTACCTGGGACTTCCAAACACCAGGCTTGAATGATTAAAGAAGGCGCAGAGCTCTGCTGCCAGGCTACTGACTGGTACATCTTGTTACCAGAGTACTATGCCTCTTCCACATAGCCATCACTAACTCCCAGTTTATCAAAGAATTACATCGAAGACCCTGGTCTTACTACACCTGTCCATTCATCAAGTGGGTCCTACTTAACTGAAGGAGATGGCTGTGCCATATAACCTAGTCTGGGCTGGAGGCTCTAGCTCTCGAGCTGCTGGTGGTTCCATGAATAACTCCGGAGACCACTAGTATGTATTCCTTCATTTCTCAGGCCCCTTACCTCTGGAAATTACTATTTTGGTGGCACAGGAAGTGTTAGTCTCTGTCTGGCTTTTGCAGGGCACCTTTAAGGTTATATCTTTTTGAAATAACCTTCAGCTGGATGGAATGATTACTGTGTTTTAATTCAAATCTGCTGCCAAAGTTTTAAATTTGAATTTATTAACCAAGTGTTTCATTTGTTTTATTTGCAATTAAACGTCTGTAAGAGTTCTTTGTAGTTGGTCTTCTGGCTTCCATTACAATGTTTAATACTTGGCTAGAAAATAATCACTGCTGGAAATTTAAATTAGATCTCCCAAGCTCAGTGATCCTGTGGGCAGAGATGCCGGTTACCAAGAAAAATGTCTTCAAAGGGGTCTACCTGAAAACGGCGAAAGTCCACAATGCCGACAACGAAAACACCGACACCGGAAGATCGACAACGGAGAAGACCAAAAGTTGAGAATCCCGACGCTGAGAACACAGACATGTTAAGGTAAGTGTGCGATAGGGACAGATGTTAGGGTCAGGGTGCAGGTCAGGTAAGTGTGCGATAGTGACAGACTTTAGGTTTAGGGGCGAGTTAAGTAAGTTAGGGTGCAGGTAAGTGTGCGATAGTGACGGACTTGAGGGTTAGGGGCGGACTGAGTTAGGGTTAGGGTGTGGGTAAGGTAAGTGTGCGATAGTGAGAACCTTAGGGTTAGGGTAAGGTTAGTGCATAGATAGTTGTGTATGCAAGGTTTAGTGTAGGTTTTTGGTGTGCTTGGGTTGTGTGTTTTTCGGGAAAGGTATTTGTTTTGTTGATTGTTGAGATTGTAGTTTGTTGGGCATGTGAAGTTTCGTGTTTTTGAACTTTTGGTTTTGTCATGTTGGTTATTTCGTTGTCGGTGTTTTGGCATGTCGGTGTTATCAGGTAGACCCCCTCAAAGAGATGAAATATACAGCAATGAACAAACTGGTTCAAAAGGAGGGTGGAAAAGCCTGGGAATCGTGCAGCTCAAGTACAGAGAAAAATTCTTAAATATAGGCAAAGCCACAATAAGTACTTTAAGAATGGTTCACCTAGTAGCTGGAGGGGTACTGCCTTGCATTCTTCAAAGAACACAGGGCATACACAGCATGTCGTATGCAGACTGCCTCAAAGCCCTCTCTCTATACTCTTTTTCCTACAGACTGTTTAGAGGCAATCTATGCCTGGCATACAAGGCATCCTTTGATCCCACCCAAACGGACCTTTTGCATTTCCACAAAGTGAATAGCATCGGAACCACTCTAGCTAGGGATTTAAACTTTGCTTGCAGCATAAATAGGATATATGCTGGAAGGACAGGTATGTGACTCAGACTTACCCTTCACTGGAACAGGGTTTCCCATCCATGTAAAGCAGAGCTCTTCCCTAATCCTATGCAGGAGAAACCTAGACAAGTGTATGGGAAATCTAAATATACATATATATTATCTATGTCTCTAATGGACACTGGCACCCTGTAAATCTTGCTCTAAGCTTGCTTATACCCTTTAAAATAACCTCTAGGGCACAATCTTGCTGGATATAATTGGTATGCTTGGCTAGGTTTATGAAGGCCTTGGTGGTCGATGTCTAGTGTACACCTTTGAACATTTCTATCCCCCACAGGAACATGCGCAGAAACATCAGGCATGTGAATAACGATGAGGGGAAAGCAAGACTGAAGTTACAGAGGGCCTGAAATAAGTCAGTGCTGCCTACAACTACAGTGGTATATAGACTACTTTTCATGACCAACTGAACCACTACTTCCACTTGGAAATTTCTGACAGCTAAAGGCTTCCTTGCTGGTTTGACTCTCCTCTGCAGGGAGGTCAAGTGGAAGTAGATGCTCTAAAGTAGCAGTTATGCCCTCAGGTGAAGCACGTTACTACCACACTAGAGTAGTGGCTTCCTTGACTTGTACAGAAAAAGTTTCCTGTATACAGAACTTGAAACATCACTCTTGGCAGTCACCAAGGGGCAACAAGGATTAGTTTTAGTCATTCTTCAATGAATTTTGCAGTGAATCAAAGAAATGGAGGCAACCATGGAAAGGCATAAAGGAATCTAGATCCTGTCATGAGAGAACAATTTCAACTCCCCATTGCCTTATTGAAATAAATGGAATGGGGGCAGTGTTTTCCCAAGTGGTAAAAAAGGTTGAATTTCAAAACTCTCTACTCCATGAAGACCCATTCACAGTCACAGGCAAACTCATGAAGAATGGGCTTTGAAAGAGACTGACTGAATGAAGTCTGGCCTCTGGGTACCCTTCCCTCTCCCAGCAGTGTGGCACTGAAGTGAAACTGTGTAAAGGAGCTCCTAAGGTCTTTACACTGAGCACCATCTATAACAACAGTCTTCCTCAAGATGAAACAGGCATCAAGCTTTTTCCCCCCTTTTTCTCCTGCAGCGGACTGGGCTGAATAACAGCACCTGAAGGTAACAGAACAATGTCAGACAGCAAATGGTACCTGGTGGACCCTAACTAGTTATCTATTAGCCATAGGAATATGAACTTTGAGTGGCAGAAACTAAATGGAGAGTAGAGGGCCAAGTGTAACCCTTCTAGCCTGCCACAAGATGCCAGTCACAACAATCCTAACAGTCACCCCAAACACACACACACACACTGAAGATGGCCTCTAACTGATGTTATAACCTGCAAGAAACCAAAATGATTACTAAAAGCTCACCTTTGTCTGTGTATTTGCCAAAGCTTTAAGCCCTTTAGATGCAGGAGAAGTGTTTGTAGAAGAAGATCTGACAACTGGGCTCCGCCTGTCAATGTCATCTGCTAAACCTTCTTGGTAAATAGGATTTGCAAAGGATACTCTGCGGATCTATAAAACAAACATTACATAATAAAGGCATTTTATGAGCATTCTAAAATTTGCATTTCTCGAGTTACACACTTCATGAAATACTACAACAATGAACTGGTAAATAAATAGTGCATTCCACACGACACTAGAGTCTTTTAACACATCTCAAAGACACAACTGCAATCTTGATACTTACTTGAAAACCGTACAATAATGAATTTGCCTCTAGACTAAATCTTAAAGAGATGAAGAGGAAAACATTTAAAAGAGCATTACATAACTAATTTGGAAGTCAGGGTTTTACACATCCACTAACAGTAGGTACAAGTGTCTACCGAGGCTTTGTGTTCGGATTACTAACACTGAACAACGAATTTCGTGTTACACTGCATATGAGCAAAACAAATAGATAATGAGTCTAGGACCAATCTCAAATCGTTTTAATATGTGGAAATAAACCTGCCTTCCTTAAAGCAAACCAACTGGTTAATGTTTTAACATTCCTATACGGATTTTAAATTAAGACATGGTGCCTATGCGGTCAATGTAGTGGGTAGAGTACAACAAAGTTATCAGTTCTAGTGCCCAGCTAAAAAATGGCCAATTCCAGTAGTGCTTTCTCTGTTGTCCAATGTATATAAAGTAAAACTTTAAAGCAGTTCACTTTTCTCTCAGTTTTTAGCTTTTTTAAGCCCTGTTTTCTGCACTTTTGAATGAGTCCCCCCTTCTGGCAGCAAAAACTTGCAGTTTATTACTGAGCTTATCCAAGAGATCAGTATTCTCTTCTGTTCTAAACAGTGTAAGAAACTTCTCTGTGTGCAAGAGTTTCAGTCCATCTATCTCTAGTTAATCACTTTATATTAATCAGATCAGACAATAGTAGAAGAAGTAGCGAACTTAAACTACTCTTAAGTCATAATGAATAAATAATATATAATTGTACTGAATTACTAAGCAAAAGTACTCCAAGCAAGGCAGGCAGTGTTTCCAGTCGAAAATCCTTTAAGTACACAGACAAGCAATCCAAGTAAAACAAAAATAGAGTAATAGTTTCCTCACAAGCTTTCTAAATATATATATATATATATATATATATATATATATATATATATATATATATATACTTTTTATCAGGCAAGGGAGTGGTTTATTACGGTACACATGTTAAATTCACATCCCTTCCCCCATCAGTGTGACATTCAAGCTGGTCCTGCTACTTAGTAGCTGTCATAATAATATAACCCTTATGTACTTCAAATAAAATGTATAATGATGTGGGTACCTCTTATTTAACCAGATTGTTAAGTAGATTGCGAAGTCTGTGATTTTATCCCAAGACAATATACTACATGGCTGGAAATATATCACCCTTAGTCCATTTGGCAATCGAAAAATATATATAAATATATACATATACACCTTTCATGTAAAACATCAATTGTAAAAATTCTACTGTCATAACCTACTGTTAACAAAGACCGTTTTCGTCGTCCTAGACTTCTTCAGGTCTATATAGAAGAACCCTACAAACTATCTTTAAAAGTATTACCGTATAATTAGTTAGCACTGTTATTACACATCATTTTGAATAAAGTGGAAAAAAGAGAATCAGAAAAAGAAAAAAATAAGAAAAAATGTATGATGATGGAAACAAAATGTACACTTAAATTACAACTGATTTAAAATGGTATCTAAAACCAACTAGTAGACTAAAATAAAATAAAATAAAATTAGTCATGTAAACAATGTGGCAATTTTCAAAGTTCCAGTACACTTTTTGGTCAACAAATTTAAATAAATAAATAAAATAAAATTTTAATCGAGTCCAGGCTTCCTAAAAGAGTTCAGCTTTAATTGCCACAAGTTCATGTTTCTCCAGAATATTCAGGATATTCTCTTTTGTTCCAATCATGACTTGAGATCTGTTACACCCTGTGTTATCCCAACCAAGGCTGTGACATGGAACTTTCAGAACTTTTTTTTTTTTTTGGGGGGGGGGCATCATCATAAACTAATCCAAAATATCTTATAGCAGCGTCATTTAGAATTGTCTGTCGAAATATCAGTACCTAATTAGTAACAAACAGCACAAATACTTACCACTTCAGTTAATTTACAAGACGGCCCTGAGCAAAGCATGAACACTTTTGATGCTTCCTTCTGCACTCTACACTGAGGATTTTCTGCAATTATTGAACCCCTTACGCACCCAGCTGAGACAAATGCATTCTGTCCTTCTGTGTCTTAGTATACAACCCCCCCAAAAAAACACTTCTTGACCAAAACTTGAAATACTATTTTTCTGTACAGGTAAATTCTAAGACAACAGAATTCAAAACTTGTCAGATTACTTACAAAAGGTAAGAATGGTCAGGAGCAGTCTGGCCAAATGACTGGTACAACTCTGAACTGAGACATATAACAATAAGCATCTTTTTATGCGCATTTAAAGTGTTAGCTAGTATAGTCCATTTTTCAGGTTAGTGCTGAATTCAGGGCTGTGTTAAAAATCTCTGTGTTTGCCCATACCTTACTTAGATAGAAAGAAGTTTCTCTGTTCACCTGCCAAAGAGAGCAGCTTTGAGCAGCCCTAGAGGAGTGGCTTCTGGTCAGAAAATAGTAGCTTATTGGCCATTTTGGACTAATTTCCATCTCTTTCATTTCCCTGTTATAAAACCCCCATTTGCCCGGTTTTGCACGCTGGCCAGCGCCAGTTAGCTAGGGTATAACTATTCCTGGCTCCACAAAGTCTCCTCTTCAATTTTTCCCTTGGAACTAGACAAACTTTCAACTTAAGCACTCAAGCCATTCATTTCTCAGCCCGGCACTTGCTCAAAACTCATAGCAAGCACTTATAAACCCTAACACTACAGAAGGACAAGGCTCTCTATTCGACCTTACCAGCCATTCAGTAAGACAGTTTACTGTACCTATCCAGGCATGTCCAAAGGGCAGTTTCAGGTGTACTCTCCAGTCCAACTGGTGAATCTGGGCACTTTCAGGAAATGTAACAACTGCCTCATCTACACAGACAACCCTCTCCTCCTACCACCAAACACTAATACATGCAAGAGATGCAGTTATACAGCCAAACTGGAGGTTAAGCTCTCTCAACCCAAGAATGGTTCAGACAGTCAAGAGGCGAAGGGAAATACTGGCATCACACCACCAGTCTCACAAAGACCCATTAAACCAGCACTGGCAAAAGAACACATGAAAATACACAAAAACATACTCGGAGGCTCTAAATAAAAATCTGCAAAAGCAACAGAGCCCTCTAAAGCAGACATCCAAGCAACATCCACCCCCCCCCCAACACAAACCATGAAACACATACTTCACAAAACCAGTGTGCCACGCAATCACAGCCCTCAAGGCAAAATAACATACCCAATATACTAGTAATAGGTGAGACTATAGTCAGGCACACTGACGTCCCACTCACTAGGCTGAATAAGGAGAAGGTTATTGTTAGCTCCCTGTCGGGTGCCAGGATCCGCCACATAACACAAGCATAAACTTTAAACACAAACGTTGACCCAAAACAAAACACAAGTTTATTGTGTTGTAGATACAAGAAGTAAAAGCAACTAACGGTAATACAAACAAATAACGGTTAAGCACTTGTCATCTCAATTTAGCAGACTTCTTCAGACCTTAGGAAAAAACACAAATACTCACTTAAATACAAACCACATGGTAGTTTCAAAAAATCATTTACCAATGATATTAAATTAGTAATTAAGTCTTGAACAAGACGTCAGCTACAAATCATGTAGTAATACAAGGAGACAGTAAAAAGTAATGGAAAATGTAACTATCTAAATACATTAACAGTTATAGTGAATAGGTGCACATGCAGT
The DNA here is from genome assembly GCF_019279795.1 of Protopterus annectens. Lineage (NCBI taxonomy): Eukaryota > Metazoa > Chordata > Ceratodontiformes > Protopteridae > Protopterus > Protopterus annectens. The sequence goes on along the minus strand of NC_056737.1, from coordinate 1,322,852,020 downwards.
GTGTAGAAACACTATCTAGTTGTAATCTAATACTCAATATATTACTCTTACCACATATAAGAAATAATAAAGGCAAAAATAAGTGTACATGAATAAATTATGTATTACTTATTGTAAATAGCATAGGTAGTCTTAGCAAGAAAGTTACTGTTAGCTGCCTGTCGGGTGCCAGGATCCGCCACATAACACAAGCACTCAGGTCACTTCAGAACAAGTACAAATATGACTGTCATTCTCCATGTTGGTGTGAATGATCTGAGCCGAACCTCCCTGGACTACATGAAGAGAGACATGGAAGAGCTCTCTGATCACGTAGCCCAGGCCAGTATGACCCTGACCCTGAGTAGCATCCTGCCCTCACCAAGAATGACACCACGGTATAAAGAAAAAATTATAAATGTCAACAATTGGCTAAGTTTCTGGTGTCATTCAAAGTGGATCCAGTGTCTGCTTGCCTGGGATGACATGCTCGACAAGCCACGCTGCTTCGCTAGAGACTGCTTGCACCTGTCACCCTTAGGCTTTTGAATACTGGCCATGGCTCTTGCCACCCCCATATTGCCTTTTTTTAGGCAAGGCTCAAAAGACAAACCCACCGCCGTAAACAGCACAAGTAACAGAAATCTGAGGGTAATACTACTCAATGCCAGAAGTCTAAACCTCAAAATGCATGCACTCGAGGCACTCCTCAGTATGGAGAAAATCGATATATGTGCAATAAAAGAAACCTGGTTTAAGGCTCCAGAGAGCACCCCAGCACTACCAGGCTACAAACTCATACCATACATTCTGGCCACAGAACCCGGACTGAAATACAAAAGGCGGGGGAGGTATCCATATTCATCAAGGATACCCACACCTCCAGGTTAGTGGCACAGCACGATGCGTCAGAGATTATCCACGTGCAACTAACAATGGGCCAAACTGCAATTCAAATTGTAGCTTGCTACAGATCACCCACCATGTTCCAGGACCCCCATTCCACATTTCTGGAAACACTAGGTAACATAAAGGTCCTACCAAACACCCTAATATTGGGTGATTTCAACTACCCAAACATTAACTGGGAGAACTACTCAAGTACCAACTACCTTGCCCAACATTTCCTAGAATTTATAAACTCAAATGTCCTGGAACAACTGGTCAACACTCCCACCAGAGGTGACAACATACTGGACCTGGTCATCACCAACATGGGCGACCAGTGTTCCACACCGGAGGTCAACCCCTCGCTGGTTAGATCTGACCATAAACAAATCACTTTGAATATCCACATTCTGCCCCCACCCACATCAAGGAAACCACCGTGAAAAACTTTTCAAAAGCAAACTTCACGTTACTTAAGACAGAGGTGGAAAGTTTCAAAGCCCCCATGCTAAAGGATAACACTGTCCAAGCTGCAAAATCCTTTACTAATGCATTCTACGGGCACCTACAAGAATGCATGGATCATGCTATCCCAAGCAAAACCAAGACTCACTCCTCCAAGAGAAGGAAATCAGTCTGGTGGACCCCTGCCATAAACAAGCTATACAATTTTGCTCAGCCAAGACTATAGCCTCTCTCCAATCCCTCACTCAAACTGTATTCAACAGTGTTGAAAATTGGTTCACACACCTCCTCCTGAACCCAAAAAAAAAAAAAAAAAAAATTACTGCTCTTTGCTCCAACTCTAAAATCACCTCAACTGTACTTCACAATTACCTCAAACAATGATACTAACATAACCCCTGACACAACAACCCATCTACTAGGAGTAACAATTGATAACCTTAGCTATGATGACCACATTAGTTCTACAATAAAGTCCGTTAAAAAACTAGGCACCCTTTACAGAATCAAACCCTTCCTCACCCCAATCAGCCAAATGACTATTGCCCAGACCCATCTAATCTCTACCCTGTTCTATGCTTCTGCGATATATATCAGTCTAACAACCTTACCAAACTTGCCACCAGTTATAATAAAATAGCCAGATTTGCCACTGGTACCCCATTTAGAACTCATCACTATCTCAACCTTAAACAACTGGGATGGCTAGAACTGCAAAATCAACTACTCTGTCAACAACTAGTTATCACCCAAAAGATCCTTTATCACCCTAACAATACCCCTATCCTCACTAATCTGATCACACCATACAAAAATCTTGAAACACTACACTCAGCAAACAAGCTCCTTGTTGGCAGTACTAAGTCAAAAAGCAAAGCTGGGGACTCACTTTTCTCCAACACAGTAGGTAAAAATTGGAACCAGCTTCCTACTGAACTATCCACCCTTGCTTCAACTTTCCAATAAGAAGAACATCTTAAAGAACATCTTAAATCTCACTGGCTTTGTCCATGCTCTAACCCTGACTGACATCTTATTCCCCTTCTTGCTCTATCTACACTTATCTTCCATACTATTCTTTGATGCTTACTTTGTAATCTATATATATATATATATATATATATATATATATATATATATATATATATATATATATATATACACACATATATATATATTATTGTCTTTGTTTATCTCTGTTATTGATATTAACTTTAACCTACCAAATGACTTATTACTATTTTTGTTCTTGCCAACACAGACAATGTACTGTAACTTGACTATTTACTAAATATTGTATTCTTTGTCTCTGCTAGTGCTTGGAGCTTTTTTCCCGGGGCCTCTACTGAAAATGGACATATAATCCAGTTAGACTAGCCCGGTCAACAAATGTAAAATAAATAAATAATAAATACAATAGAAAGAGGAAACTAGTACAGAAAAGAGTAAAATCCCAAGAAAGGAAGACATCCCCGATTAGTATTAGCAAGAAACTACGATCCCTCATAAAATCGTCCAAGGCGAGTTTTGAAAGAAAACTTGCCAAGGACTCCACAAAGATAACTACAAGGCATTCTTTAGCTATGTCAAGAATCTAAGTGGCAATGCTCAGATCTGCTCGGAGTTAGTGCAGAATGTCACAAAATACACTGAACCAACTGATATTGCCAGCATCCTGGCAGACAGGTTCAGTACAAACTTCACCCCCCTCTCACCCCAAAAGGGCCCATAACCATACCAGAAGAATGTGGAGCCCCTGTAATCACAGACACTCAGGTTAAAATAGCCCTCTCGAAAGCCAAAAACTTAGCATTAATGGGACTGGACAGTGTCCCAGGCAGCGTTCTACATGAGCTCAAAGACGAACTAACCCCCTCACCTAAACACACTGTTCAAACTCAGCCTCTCCACAGGCTACGTACCCAGAGTGGTGCACAGCAACAGTTATTCCGCTCCACAAAGGTGGAGTCACAACAGACCCTGGGAACTATCGCCCTAGAAGCCTGACTAGTTTGGTCTGCAAGGCTATGGAGCACATCATCATGGAACTCATTAACAGAGACATTGGGAACCACCAAACAACACTGGACCCTACCCAGTTCAGCTTTGTTAAGGGCAGATCATGCCTCCTAAACCCGGTGGACTTCTTGACAATTAACAAGGCTACAGACGAGGGAAAGGTCATACACACAGCCTACCTAGACCTCGCAAAGGCCTTTGACACCATTCCCCATTCTGGTATTATAGACAAGCTCACCAGCCTGAACATAAACCCCTATGTCACGATATGGGTTGCCAGTTGGCTCATGGACAGAACCCACATGGTGAGAGTTGCAGGAGATAGGTTTGACTCAAACGATTACAAGTGGCGTTCCCCAGGGCTCAGTCCTAGGACCCCTCCTGTTCGGCATATACTTCTCAGAGGTACAGACAAGCACAGGAGGACTATGGCTGACCAAGTTCGCAGACGACTGCAAACTAGGGGCTATAACTGACTCACCGGCTGACACAGACATCCTCCAAAAGGGTCTCACTGAGACAGATACTTGGTGTCAAAATCATGGCCTCAAGCTAAATGCCAAAAGGTGCATAGTTATTCCCTTTGGAAATAAAGTACCCACAAACTACCACATAGGTGGCAGTCCCCTAAATACGGAAAAAGTCATAAGGGACCTGGGGACCCAAGTAGATAGTAATCTCTCCTTTGATAATCACATTGCCAAAGTGGTTAGAAAATCCTTCTATGTGGCCCACTAATCACAAAAGGGTTTGCATCCAGATCAAAAGAGGTCATTGTGCCCCTCTACTCATCACTCATCAGACCCATCAGAGTACAATGCCCCATTTGGGATGTACCTTACAAGACACCTGCAACAGCTGGAAAGACCACAGAAGTACCTCACCAAGAGGATCATTGGCCTCAAACAGATGCCCTATGCAGCTCGACTGAAGAAACTCCAGCTGTACTCGGTTGCATACCGCCTGCTCAGAGGTGATCTCTGCCTGACATATAAGGCCATGTCCAACCCAGAATTGATGGACATGCTCCACTTAAAGAAAACCTTATCCCCTCGAGCCACACGCTCTAGGGATCTAAACCTCACCACAACAATAAATAGGACGTGCTGGAGGGACAGATTCCTGTCCCAGAGACTTCCCATGCTTTGGAACAAGATTGCAATCTACATTAGGCAGAGCTCCTCGCTAGCACGCTAAGAGAAACCTTGACGAGTGGATGGGAAAACAAAGTTTACCCCAGGGATTACTTCAGTGGCTCTGCTGGACAGAGGCACAAGGAACTAATCTAAGGGGGCGGCAAAAGCCAACACATTCTGGCAAGGCTTACAAATGCCTTCGGGCAGATAGCCTAGTACTTACCTATGAACCTATAATTCAGCAGCTCACTAAACAAGCATATCTCCAAGAAAGGCATTAACTCGAAAGCAGTATATTTACTCACTGCCAGGCCTTGAGCAGTGTATCTCAGGCATTGTTTTCAGGTCAGTGCATATCACTTCAGAATCTGTGTATTAGTTTACAAAAACTACTGTGGTGATACAGGTCTGATACACCATGCCAATTATATCACATTGCACATTTCTAGATCACATGTTGCACGGATCACTCAAGGATAATAAAAATTTCACATTATTCAACCTTAGTACAAAGTAAGACTAAAGCAACATTATTTACCCAAAACTTACTTGTCAAGGCCAGCAGGACCATATTTTTTTATTTAACTTTTGGATAATGTTCTCAAAGAAGTGGATTATTATACTAAGATCTTAAAACCGGTCAATGATGAAATCATGAATCTGACTGCCACATCAAATCATTAGCATCCTGTAGGAACCAAAAGATAGCTCTCTCTACAGGGGCCAAGTCTTACAGGATAGGTGTGTCACATTACTACACAGATGTTTTTACTCCCCAGACTACTAACAACTAGAAATAATCTAACGCTACACCATCTCTACTAAAAAAATCTCAAGCAAGCCTACAAGAGAAATGCTCACTTTGCAAAAAGTCACCATTCAAGAAATCACTGATGCTTCAATCTCTGGAAGGTAAACTGGCTGAAATTAAAGCAGTTCCCTGCAATTACTGTGGCATATACCATTTCTAAAATGTACTGTAAAAATGTACTCTATCAAACATGTACTACTTCCCAGAATAAACAGGTGTTCACTTTGCTACAAATCTTTATTATTGGAAAGAAGTATTTTCTCATGTCTCTTAAGTTAGGAAGTAAACTGTCTATGCCATGAAAACAATGACCACGCACTATTTTAAACTTTCATTCAAGTCTCATCTTAAGGCTGAACAGATTTGTGCTTGAAAGGAGAATTTAAGTCTACATAATTAACAAGACTGCTTCTCCATCCTACACCTTAACTTCTCATCATCCATCCTGTCACAAATTCAAGTACATGCTCTCAGTCATTCCTTTCCTCTCCACTTTCACTATTCATTCAGTTTTCCTATCATATATTGGTACATTCCAACACTCCATCTTGTCTGTCGAAATATAAAAGTCCGTGTTTTTCAAGAGTTCTTGCCACTTATGCTCCATTTACTATGGGAATTTTGGTATGCTGCATTACTGTGCGTAATATTCCATATTAGCATCTATGTGCTTGAGTGTGTGTACGTGGGCACACGTATGTGTAGAAATAAATCTGGTCTTTCACTGCACACTCATTTGCTGTACTCAACTGTTTACAGCTTTCGTAAAAAACCTAAAAGGTAAAAGGGGAAGAGGCAAGGAAAACCTCTGGAAGCGGAGTAGAAGAGATCTGATAAATGGGCAAAATGTAATATAATGAATTCTTGGAAAACTATAAAAACTATATAATGTAAAGCAACAGGATACATAAGAGCAGGATTCAGACATAGGGTTAAACTATCTGCAAGTAGCTGTATCATTAAAAAAGAATATACAGTATAAGATTCAGCTAAAACAGCTAATACTTTGTTGAAGCACCTTTTGATTTAATTACAGCATTCAGTCTTCTTGGGTTGGAGTCTATCAGCATGGCACATCTTGACTTGGCAATATTTGCCCATTCTTCCTCGCAAAAGCACTTCAAATTTGTCAGATTGTGAGAGCATCTCTTGTGTACAGCCCTCTTCAGGTCACCCCACAGATTTTCTATTGGATTTAGGTCTGTGCTCTGGCTGGGCTATTCCAAAACTTTTTTTTTTTTGTTGATTTGAGTGTATGCTTGGGGTCATTGTTGTAATGAAAGTTGAAATTCCTCTTCATGTTCAGCTTTCTAGCAGACGCCTGAAGGTTTTGGGCCAAAAGTGACTGGTATTTGGAACTGTTCATAATTCCATCCACCTTGACTACAGCTCCAGTTCCAGCTGAAGAAAAGTAACCCCAAAGCAGGATACTGCCACCACCATGCTTCACCTTGGGGATGGTGTTCTTTTGGTGATGCATGTTCTTTTGGTGATGCAAAGTGCTGTTTTTGCACCAAACGTACCTTTCAGAATTGTGGCCAGAAAGTTTAACCTTGGTCTCATCAGACCATAACACATTTTCCCACATGCTTTTGGGAGACTTGATGTATTGTTTTGCTAATTTTAGCTGGGCTTGAATGTTTTTCTGTATAAGAAAAGGCTCGTCTTGCGATCTTACTCCATAGCCCAGACATATGGAGAATACGGGAGATTGTTGTTACATGTAGTACACAACCAGTTGTGTCTTTCGGCTTTTTCAAGTTAGGGGTCGCCACAGTGGAACTCCGGTCCGCTAATGATTGGCAGTTGATTTTTACGTGCCGAGGTGCCAGCCCTGACGCACAACCTTCAACGAAGGTATGCCCATTCACGCATGTCTCCTCACAGAAGACGTTCTAGCTGAGAATCGAACGGGACAACGTCTTGCTGTGAGTACTTGCCAGCAATTCCTGCATCTCCTTCAGTGTTGCCAGAGGTCTCTTTGGAGCCTCCCTGACCAGTTTGTTTACTCTTTTTATCAATTTTGGAGGCACGTCCAGTTCTTTGCCCCATATTTTCTCCACTTATTGATGACTGCCTTCACTGTGTTCCATGATATATCCAGTGCTGTGGAAATTTTTTTTGTACCCTTCTCTTAACTGATACCTTTCAACAATGATATCCCTTTGCTGCTTTGTAAGCTCTCTGTGTACCATGGCTTTTGCTGTAGCAGGCAACTGAGTAAATGTCAGGAAAATCCTACTAGAACAGCTGAACTTTATTTGGGGTTAATCAGTCTCTTTAACTGATGGCAACTGTGTACCCAAGAAGACTGAAAGCTGTAATTAAATCAAAAGGTGCTTCAACAAAATATTAGTTTAAGGGTGTGGACACTTATGCAAACATCTTATTGTACGTTTTTTACTTTTTATATGTTTCCCCTAACAGATTTGTTTTTCAATTGAATTGTACAGGTTATAGGTCACATTAAAGGTGGGAAAAGTTTTGAAATTATTTATTGTGGTCTCATGTTTTTATATCACAAAGACCTGGCATTTTAACAGGGGTGTGTAAACTTTTTATATCCACTGTATATCCCTTGGAATTTTTACAAGAAACCTCTGCCTTATGACTACGTGATTTGTCCCCAAAACGGATGGCCTAACAATCTGTTCAGATGAATAACCAACTGAGCAAGGACTCTGCATACCTTCCTGTAATGCTGACTGCCCAGAAGAGGGGCCAGCAACCAGTATATGGCATTAGCAATCAATTTCGGCTTGTGTTGCAACATACAGGAGAGGACCTCATGAAGTTCACAGTTAATACACTGACCAGACTACCTCTCTGCAGCCACAACTAGAAAAGTAAAGCCCTTCTCCCCCCTCAATCACTGTCATATGCCTGATCAGTATTACCCCACACATTCTACTGCCTGACAGTTGACTTTACAGATTGTAAGACAAGGTGTTCCCATGGTCTGTATATATGCCACCAGTGGCAGCTACAACCAGTGCATCACCTCCCTTAGTTGGTCTTTGGTGTGCAATGCCAGTATCAGGTATGTCTCACCATAGGATGTGCATGTTCTAACTGATGCACACCTTCACTAGTGACAGAGGCAGGCCCGGTCACGTGTCTGACTCAAGATGTCAAGGGTCACAGTATATAATATAGTATAGCACCATAGCCCAGTTTTGTTTACAAGACTGGAAAGAATTTTAAGCAAATTTTAGAAAATGTATCTGGTATGGACAAGGTGAACAGTAAAGGCATGGTGCCCATGTGGAAGCTGTGCTCAAAGCAGCTTCATTTGTAAAGAAAAAAATATTACTTGTGGGTAATATTTTTCATACTAAGGTGTTACTTGCGAATGGCTACTGAGCAACTCATAAATTAGTGTATTTAGCAAAATGCAAGGACTGTCAAGGGTTTTACATAGGGAAAACAGTGAGCACTAAAATCAAGGATTTATGAACATTTATACGAGATGAGGAAGAAAAAGGAAACCAATGCACTTTATAGGCACTCATTGGTTTGCCCTAAATTTAGGAAATTCAGTTTTGGCATTTTGGAAAAGATAAAAATAAACCCAAGGGGAGGTAGCTAGGAGAGACTGCTGTTGAAAAGAGAGTGTGGCAGTTACAATTGAATGCAGCATCCCCCTCAGGGCTTAATGACCAGGTGTCCATTGGACCTATCTTGAAGGAAAGGGCAGATATTTTAAGTTGAAACTGTGCCCATTGGACTTATTCTGAAGGAAAGGGCAGATATTTTAAGTTGCAATTTGGTGGTGACATCTTTAAAAATTAGAGTTAATCAATTATAATCGCTTGAAGATTATGTAATGCATTAACGTTTAAACTTTTTAGTATAAAAGATGGTTGGTTTGGAAATGTATATATCTGATGAAGTCTCCATGGGAAATTAAAGCGCTCATGAAATAGTGTTTTTATTGAAAACTTTTTTGTTGATCCATACTACTGGAGTCCAGTTCTGTACTTTCGATTTTCAGTTTTCGCAAGTAGTTTCTGGCAGTTTTTTTTTTTTGGATCACCTGTAAGATCCTATCAAGAGGTCTGGCAGAATGATAGTGTGTGCTGTAATGCGTTAGACTTCTTCTGGCTTGACTATTATAAAGCCCTCTACCTGGTGCTTTCAGACATACAAACTGACCACTTGCAAGAGGTGCAAAATTCCTTTGTCCAATTACTAACTGGAGCATTATGTACCTGTAAATTATGCTGGTCCTACAGACTTTACTAGCACTGGAAATCATAGATCCATAAGTGCTAGGTTAATTACCATTTTCCCTTTAAGGGTGAGAATCAAACCCTGCACCTTGTGCCTGTGAGGTAAACATCTTACACAGTCAACAGAGTCCCTTAAAGGTAAAGTACCAAATGTAGAGTTCCTGTCCTGACATTCTGTGTGCATGATATGGCTTGGGTTCCAATACCTGAAGGGCCTCCTGAGACTGCACAGCTTTGTGCCATATCTCTGTGGTTTGACTCCTTGGGGTTTCTAGTAATTCCAGCAATGAACCTCAGACCTGCTGGAACTCGCATACTTGAGTATGAAGGACTTTTGCTCTGAAAGAGCTAGTCTCCAATGCTGAGTGGTTTTAAGTGTTCTCCAAAAAACATCCTTTACCTGAACTGTTATTTCACTAGTGTAGGTCTGTGTTGACTGTTTTAAAGCTGCTGATAACCCACATATAACCTGCTTAGAGTCCAAAAAATATTCATTAATTTAATATCATGCAGATTTTACCAAAATGAATTTTGCTTTGGTTTATCTTTTAATGCTTGCTATTTACTTACTTGTATAGATATTTGTATTTTATTCAGCACAGTGCTTGTATTCAAGTACTCAAATGTGAAATTATTCAGTGTAGTGCTTGTATTCAAGTACTCAAATGTGAAATTATTCAGTGTAGTGCTTGTATTTAAGTACTCAAATGTGAAATTATTCAGTGTAGTGCTTGTATTCAAGCACTCAAATGTGAAGTTACATTAGAAGCAAAGCTCTAAGGTGTCCAAGGAAGACATCCCTTGCTAAGATCAGCAGGATGTTCTATACGGCTGAAGACATTTGAACCTAAAACCATGTCTTTCTCAGCTAACAAAAGAAACAATGAGCTCTAGTCACACGTTCCTGAACTTTGCTATGAGATACAGAATGAAAAGTAATGGTGGGAATGCATACAGAAAACCCCTATTGCCACAGGAGAGAGAAAGCATACGAAATATATGTATTTACCATAATGACAGATCCAAGGTTGTGACTCCTGCCCTAACCACAATTCCCTCAGATCGAGTTTGCTGACTTTTACTAACTACGTAGAACAATCTGTTAAGTGTAAATACTCCTACAGAATAAAAACAGCTTAAAAAGTATGCCAAGCTTTATAATGTGACCTAAAATAGACAGTCCTGGTCAAGGCCTATCCAAACAGAAGTATGCAGATGACAATTTGGAAAGGAAGGGAGGGGAGGGATGCTGAACTGGACAAAAATGAGACAGCACTATCTACTGTTATGGTAAGTACATAACTTCCATATTCGGTGTCTATTTTCATCTGATTTAACATTTGGGACAGATTCTCAATCTGTCTAAAGAGACCTGGGTGGTATCAAGGAAGGACAATCCTGAGAAAGATACAGCCAAAGTATGTGCAAGCCGTAGACTGCACACCTAATTTGTAATGATATATGTACATTCGTTGACCAAGTTGCTGCTGCACAAACGTCAAAGGACCTCTCTCATGAATAATGTGGAAGCAGAAATTGCGCTACTGGAATGAGCTTCTTGTTTTGAGTGGAGAGACTAACCTCAAGTTTTATTATACAAAAGAAATGCAGTCTGACATCCACTTAGTAAATTGTAACTAACACATGATTTCCCATGGAAAAAGACAAACAGTTGATTTGATTTTCTAATATCTTTCGTACTGTGCAAGTAGAATCTGATCTATCTGTGAACATCTAAGGTATGAAGCATATGCTCTCCTTTGTTAGGGTAAAAAGGGGGAAAAAGACTGGGAGATCAATGGATGGATTCAAACTTCCTCTGGTGAGACCTTTGGAAAAAGGATTTGTTTTCTGACGAACTGTCCTTGTGGAAAATGAAAACAGGTGGCTTACACAAGAGCACTTGTAATTCAGAAATTCGTATGGCTGATGTACTAGCAATTAGGAAAAATGTTTGCCAAGAAAGGTACTTACTGTATATGCCAATGCTGCTTGCTCATAGGGTTTCAGAGTCGATGAACAAAGTAAAATTGCAACATCCCACTTAATCATCTGGGTCACAAAATGGATACCTCTGCAAAATGCTCTTTTGAGGAAAGCTGTAGATATTCTCTGCAATGGCACCCATTTGAACTTTGATGGTAGAAAAACTAGATCCTTGGTGAAAACGTTCCGAAAGAAATTCCAATATTGATTTAGAGGGTCAGAAAAAGGGAAAAAGACCCTGTAATTTTGATAATGACCAAACTGAAAATCATCTTTGTTTACTTTTATAAATCTTTAAATTTGACTGCTTTTGAAAAGAAGAAATGATGTAAACTATTGGAGGAGGCAGCCTGGCTATTGTTAAAATTGGTAAAAACATGCAGTTGCCTTTATGGCTTATAGATCCGGTACAGGAATACCAGACAGGTGACTCAGAAAATCCAGTGCGGGATCCAGCATCCAGGGTGGATGTAGCAAATGAGGCCAAAGGAAGGGAAACCAAACCTGCTGGGGGCCAGAAAGGGACAATGAGGATCACCTTGGTCTTGGACCTCATGGCTTTCTATATGAATTTTGTTACGGAAGGTATTGATGAGAATGCATAGACCTGATGTACCATACTACTGACTTATTGTCCATTTGACTGGAAATCGCACCCTTGGGTAGATGACTATTAGGGGGATGGACAGAAGAACTCTCCTCAGACAGGTCTTTTCACTGAAACTGCTCCTAATGCCATGGCATCAACTGAGGGGTCTGTTTTGACTAATGCTTCCTATCTTTCAGGGCTGCTAAATTTCTATTTTTTTAGCAACAGGGTCTAATATCAGGGTCCTTTCACACCCACTGTGCCATGAAATCTGTAAGTGCATCTGGAATTGGAACCACCCAGCACATAGATGACCAGACCCAAAAGCTTTGAGAAACAGACATTCATAGAAGTTTCAGTGGACCATTCCCTTTCTGCTTCAGCATTTCAAGATGTACCCAAATGCGACGTCTTCTTCCAAATCCGTAACCTCAGTGGCTGACTCACGAGAGGAGTTTATGTTCTTCTGTCTGCATCTGTGTGTCCTTGGAGCACGTCTCTGGGGTTCTTGTGGAGACGGACTTGAATACGACTGGGAACTTGAGTGGTCTTCAAAGCCTATGGGTTCTGACTGCCGGTGTCGATCCAAGTAAGATGCATAAGGAAAGTACAATTGTGTACACTTACCATAAATGTAGATGCTCGAGTGTATTCACTGTTGCAGTCATTACATTTGGGTAACCTGCTAGCAGTAGCACTCAGTCGGCCTGATTAACAAAGTCTTGGGTCCTGCTTCGGTTGCTGTCCCTTCTTCCATGACGTCAGGTTGTCAGGGGGTATAAAACATGCAGCCAACACCATTACATCCATTTTTCTTGCTCCAGATGTCAGATGACCCCCCCCATTAGGAAGCAATTAAATCTATAAATACAAGGATATGCCTCCAACAAAAAAGCAAATACACCAAAAAGCTTTTAGAGCATAGTAAGTGAGAGTAGAGGTATAGCCAAAAGAAGAAAGGGGGGTGGAGGGAGGGTAACCAGGACTGCAACAGTGAATGCACTTGAACATCTACATTTATGGTAAGTGTACACAACTGTACTATGTTCTTTGTGTTTCACTGTTGCAGTAATTACATTTGGGTAGACTCCCAAAGCTAAGGTTGGGAGGAGGAATTTAAATAGAATTAGGACCAGTTATAAGGCCCTGCAAGATTGCAGTGGTAAAATCAGCTCTGGATTTAGAGAAAATTGGCAAATGATAATGCTTGGTGAAAGTATGCACAGAACTCCAGGTAGCAGCTTCTAGGATGCCCCTAGTAGGGACGCCTTGAGAAAGGCTGTAGAGGTAGATGCAGCCCTGGTTGAATGGGGTCTGATGCCCTGTGGGATAGGTTTCCATGATGCTTATAGCAGAAATGAATGCAGTGGCCTATCCATTTTGAAATGGTTTGTTTTGAAATAGCTTTCCCCTCTGTCCCTGCAGCAAATGACACCAGCAGTTGTTCAGAGTTCCTTTGAGGTTTAGTCCTGTCCAAGTAGAATCTAAGCTGTCTGTGCACATCTAAAGAGTGCAGTATCCGTTCCCTTTTGTTCTGTGGGTTAGGAAAGAAGGTAGGCAAATGAATGGACTGATTAAGAGCCACACTGTATACCACCTTGGGCATGAAGGAGGGATTGATTCTGAGGGACACCCTGTCCGCATGAAAGATGATGAAAGGTTCCACTGCCACAAGGGCCTGCAATTCAGATACCCTTCTTGCAGAAGTGATTGCTAAAAGGAAAGCTGTTTTCCATGAAAGAAATTTTAAATCTGCAGTAGCAGCGGGCTCCAAAGGAGTAAGAGTGAGTTTCTCCAAGACAAAGTTAAGATTCCAGGCTGGAGTTGGAGCTCTCCTGTGTGGCCTTAAATTTTTGGCCCCTCTGAGGAACTGCTTGAGCAGTGGATGAGAGAAGAGAGGAGGGCTCTGTGCTATAATGAGCTGAAATGCCTGAGGCATGAATTTTGATGGAGGAAAAAGACAAGCCCTTATGAAGCATCTCAGTCAAGTATTGTAGAATATGAGGTAAATTGGGCATTCCTTGAGACTGGTTCTTGGTACAGAATCTTTTCCATTTTGCAGCATAAGATTTCTAGTACTAGCCCTCCTTACCTCTAAAATGATATCCATCACTGTTTTACTGAGGGATGGTATAGGAGAGATTAGGGAATTAGCCAGGCTGCTAGGTTCAGGATTGCAGCTGAGGGTGCAGAATCTGGTTTTCTTGCCGAGACAACAGGGAAGGAGTCTGAGGCAGGTGCTATGGAGCCAAGCGCAACACACTGCACAAGAGCAGGTACCATTGTTGGCGTGGCCAGTCTGGTACAATTAAAATCGCCCTTGGCTTGTCCTTTTTGATCTTTAGTAGTACCTTGGAGATCAGAGGAAGAGGAGGAAAGGCATAAACTGATAGGTTTTTCCAGCTAAAGGATAGAGCATCCACTTTCCAAGCTAGCTTGTGGGGAATCCTTGTGCAAAATTTGTCCAGTTTATGGTTCTGCGGGGGAGGCAAACAGGTCTACATCTGGGCTCCTCCATTTGCTTGTCAACATGTTGAAAATCCATGGTTCCAGTTTCCACTCGTGTGGGTTCATGAGGTTTCTGCTTAGTCTGTCTGCCAGTGTATTTAGTTTTCCTGGCAGGAATTGAGCTTGTAGATTCACTTGGAAGCTCAAGGCTGTGTTCCACAATGCCATGGCTAGTCTGCAGAGGGGGTAAGAATGTGTACCCTCTGCTTGTTTATGTACCACATGACAGTAGTGTTGTCTGTCTTTACCATTAGTTGTCCAGGAAGAATGTGGTCCTTGAAGGCTGTCAGAGCATTCTGTACAGCTAACATTTCCATTTGATTTATGTACAGATGCATTTGACTTGGGTTCCATTTGCCCTGAATGCACTCCCCTGCCAGGTGAGCCCCCTCATGCATAGTCTGATGAGTCTGTTAAGATTTGGGTGGCAGGGGGTAATGTGAATGGTAGTCCCCTGTTTTTGTGGCAGGCCTCTGCCCACCGAAGGAACTCTAGGCATAGGCAAGGTATGACAGGAATCCTTGCTTCTAGATCCTGTGAATGTTGACACCATAGGTTTTTGAGATACCATTGTAGTTTCCTCATATGCAGCCTTGCATCTGGAATTAGAAGAATGCAGAAGGCCGTGAACCCCAAAGGCTTGCAGTATTTGCCTTGCAGATAGCTGGCCACTTGTTTGAAGTAAGTTGTCAAATGAATTCATTTCTCTGGCGTGAGGAAAGCCATCTGGGAAGCCATATTCAAGCTTGCTCCCAGGAATATAATTTGTTGACAGGGTACCAGGTGGGATTTCTTTTTGTTTATTGTAAACCCCAGACATGTCAGTACCCTTTGAACAAAGGCCACATGATTCAAAAGAATGTCCTTGCTTTCTGCCTGAATTAGACAATCGTCCAGGTATGGGTATATTTGAATATTTCTTTGCCTGCAAAATGCAATGACTGGAGCTAGGCACTTTGTGAATACCCTGGGTGCAGTAGATAAGCCAAAGGGCAGGGCAGAGAACTGATGGTGCATGTAGCCTGCTTTGAAGCGTAGGTATCTTCTACAAGACTCCCCGATAGGGATGTGCAGGTATGCTTCTTTTAAGTCTAGTGTTGCCAACCATACATCCTTGCTTAGCATAGGAAGCAGCTGGTGAAGAGTCAGCATTTTGAATTTTGGAATCACCAGAAAGGTGTTTAGAATAGAAAGGTCCAGGATAGGACGCCATGTATTGCCTTTTCTGGGTACCAGGAAAAGTCTCTAATAGAAACCTTGTCCCTTTTCCTCTTCTGGTATCAACTGAATAGCCCCCATGCTTGAGAGAGTGTACTTGATTTTGGGCCTCTGCCCACTGATTTGGGGGTAGATCTGGCCACCCGCTTGGAGCTAGTAAGGTGTGGAAGTGAAATCTGTATCCTTGGGACACTATATTTAAAACCCATTTGTCCTGGGTAATGAGTGCTCAGTTTTTGGCCTGCAGACCAATCTTTCCACCTAAAGGAGCATTCAGTTGGGAAGTGCTTGGAAGTTTTAAAAGCAAGTCATTGAGACAGTTTTCCGTGGGGGTGGGGAGTTTTACTACTCCCTAATTTGGGTGCGGAAACCCCCACTGCTTAGTCTTGTGTATCCCCTGGGACTGAAACCTGGGGTTTCTGCTGTGTCTGGGTTTGGCTTGAGAAGACATGAAAGGGACTGGAAAGGACCAATTCTTAGATGGCCAGTGCCTACTAAATCTAGGAGGCTGAAAGTACAGTTGTGTATACTTACCATAAATGTACATGTTAGAGTGTATTCACTGTTGCAGTCATTACATTTGGGTAATCTGCTGGCAGGTTGCCCTCAGTCAGCCTGATTAACAAAGTCTTGGGTCCTGTGTCGGTTGCTGTCCCTTCTTCCATGATGTCAGGGTTATAAAACATGCAGCCAACACCATTACATCCGTTTTTCTTGCCTCAGATGTCAGGTGCCTCCCAAATGGGGAGCAAAATATATATATATATATATATATATATATATATATATATATATATATATATATATATATATATATATATATATATAGGTTCATAGGTTCATACTAGGCTATCTGCCCTAGGGCATTTATAAGCCTAGCCAGAGTGTGTTTGGCTTTCGCCACCCATTTTAAAATAATTTTGCTATGCCCTTGTTCGAGGTTAGTATACTGTGCCTCTAACAGTGACACAGAAGTGATACCCCGGGGTAAGCCTACTATCTCCCATCCACTCATCAAGATTCCTCTTGAAGAGAGTCAATGAGGGACTCTGCCTAACATGGACTGGGATTTTATTCCAGAGTGAAGGGAGCCTCTGGGTTATGAATCTGTCCCTCCAGCATGTCCTATTTATTTCAGTGCTGAGGTTCAAGTCTCGAGCGTAGCTCGATGGGATTTGGATTTTCTGAGGTGCAGCATGTCCATTAATTCCGGGTTGGACATGGCTTTATACGTCAGGCACAGATCGCCTCTGAGCAGGCGGTATGCCACTGAGTAGAGCTGTAGTTTCTTTAACCGGGCAGCATATGGCATCTGTTTGAGCCCTTTGATCCTCTTGGTGAGGTACTTTTGGGGTCTTTCCAGCTGCTGCAGGGAAAGGGGCATTGTACTCAATTATGGGCCTGATGAGGGATGAGTAAAGAGGCACGATGACCTCCCCTGATCTAGATGTGAATCTCTTCATGATTAGGTGGGCTATATAAAATGTTTTTCTAACCACTTTGGCCACGTGGTTGTCAAATGAGAGATTGCTATCAACTTGGGTCCCTAATTACTTCTTCCGTACTTAATGGATTACCACCTATGTGATAATTTGTGGGCACTTTGTTTTTGCCAAAGGGGATGACTATACACTTCTTGGCATTTAGCTTGAGGCCATGGCTCTGGCACCAGTTGTTTGTTTCTATGAGGCCCTTTTGGAGGATGCTTGTGTCGGCTGGAGAGTCGATTATGGCGCACAGTTCGCAGTCATCTGCAAACTTGGTCAGCCACAGTCCTTCCGTGTTGGCCTGTACCTCTGAGAAATATATACCAAACAAGAGAGGTCCCAGGACTGAGCATTGTGGGACGCCACTTGTAACTGGTTTGAAGTCTGACATGGCTCCAGCAATTCTAACCATGTGGGTTCTGTCCTTGAGCCAGTTTGCAACCCATCTAGTGACATAGGGGTTTATATTTAAGCTGATGAGCTTATCTATAATGCCCGAGTGGGGTATTGTATAGAAGGCTTTTGCGAGGTCCAGGTAGGCTGTGTGGACCCACCTTCCCCTCGTCAATGGCCTTGGTAACTGTTTCAAAGAAATCGACCAGGTTCAAGAGGCAGGATCTGCCCTTAAAGCCGAACTGGGTAGGATCCAGTGTCTGTAGGTCCCCAATATCTTTTTTTATGAGGTCCATGATGACCCTTTCCATAGCTTTGCAGACCAAGCTAGTCAGGCTTATGGGGCGATAGTTTCCAGGATCCGTTGAGGCACCACCTTTGTGGAGAGAGACCACTGTTGCTGTAAGCCACTCTTTGGGTACATATCCTGTGGTAAGGCTGAGATTGAACAGTAGTTTTATGTTTGGGTTTAGCTCTTCTTAGAGTTCATGTAGGACGCAGCCTGGGACACCGTCTGGTCCCATTGATGCTGTGTTTTTTGCTTTGGAGAGGGTGGCTCTTACCAGAGCATATGAGATGTCAGGGGGGCAGCACTCTGCTGGGATAGATATTTGCCCTTTTGGTGGGGAGTTTGCACTGAACCTGTCAGCTAGGATGTTGGCAATGTCTGTGGGTTCGGTGTATTTTTTGTCATTTTGGACCAATTCTGAGCATATCTGGGAATTCCCACCCAGGTTCCTAACATAACTAAAGAAAGCCTTGTGATTATCCTTAGTGTCCTGTGCAATTTTTCTATCGAAGCTGGCCTTAGACGATTTCATGAGTGCCCATAGTTTTTTGCTAACACTGATCAGAGATGCCTTCCCTTTTTGGGATTTTGCTGTATCATGTAGTAGCTTCCTCCTTCTATTGTATAGTTTGTTTATGTCTGGGGTCCACCAGACAGGACATCTGCCTTTGGAGGATTGGGTCTTGGTTTTATTTGGGATTGCATGATCCATGCATTCGTGAAGGTGTTCATAGAATGCGTTTATAAAGGATTCTGCGGTCTGGGTCATATTTTCCACAGGCCCGAGGGCTTTGAAGGATTCCACCTCGGTTTTGAGGAGTGTGAAATTTGCTTTAGAGAAGTTTTTCACTGTGGTTTTCTGGGCAGGGGGTGGGGTTGGAATGTGAATATCCAGTGAGATTAGTTTATGGTCTGATCTTACCAGTGAGGGATACACTTCTGGTCTGGAGCATAGAGTCCCCATGTTGGTGATGATCAGGTCCAGTATGTTTTCCCCTCTTGTGGGAGTGCTAACAAGTTGTTCCATAGCACTTGAGTTTATAAATTCTAGGAACCTTTGAGCTAGGGTGTTGGAGCTAGAGTAATGCTCCCAGTCTATGTTTGGGTAGTTGAAGTCACCCAATATAATGGTGTTTGGAGAAACCTTCATATTTTCGAGTGTTCTCAGGAAGGCCGAGTGGGGTTCCTGGGTTTGGGAGGGTGGTCTGTAGCAGGCTATAAACTGGAAGGCAGTTTTACCCACTGTTAGTTGCACATGGATAGTTTCTGATGCTTCGCGCTGTGCCACCAGCCTGAAGGTGTGGGTATCTTTGACGAATATTGATACTCCCCCTACTTTTCTGGTTCGGTCCAAGTTTTGGGGCCGAAAAGCATGGTATGAGGTATAACCTGGCAGTGCTGGGGTGCTCTCTGGAGCCTTGAACCAGGTTTCTGTTACTGCACAGATATCGATGTTCTTCATGCTAAGGAGAGTTTCGACTGCATGCATCTTGAGGTTTAGACTTCTGGCATTGAGTAGCATTACTCTTAGTTTCTTATCCCTTGTGATACCTATGGAGGTGGGTTTGTCTTTTGAGCCTTGCCTAAAAAAGGCACTATGGGGGTAGCAAGAGCCTTTGCCAATATCCGAAAGCCCAGGGGTGACGGGTGCAAGCCATCCCTAGCGAAGCATCGTGGCTTGTCGAGCATGTCATCCCAGGCTGACAGGCATTGGATCCCCTTTGAATGACACCAATACTTAAGCCAAATGTTGAAATTGATCATCTTGTCTTCATATTATGGCATCATTCTTGGTGAGGGTAAGATGCTACTCAAGGTCAGGGTCATACCGGGGCCTGGGCTACATGCTGAGAGAGCTCATCTAAGTCTCTTTTCATGTAGTCCAGGGAGGTACGTCTCAGGTCATTCACACCAGCATGGACAATGATGGAGTCATATTTGTACTTGCCTTGGAGTGACCTGAGTGCTTGTGTTATGTGGCGGATCCTAGCGCCTGACAGGCAGCTCACAGTGACCTTCTCCTTGTTCAGCCTGGTGAGCGGGACGTCAGTGTGCCTGATGATAGAGTCACCTATTACAAGTGTATCAGGTGTGTTTTTTAGCCTTAAGGGCTGTGACAGTTCAGCACACTGGCTTTGTGAGCTGTGTTGCATGTGTTTTGTTTTGCGGTAGTGGTTGCTTGGGTGTCTGCTTTGGAGGTCTCTGCTGCTTAGGCAGATTTTTATTTAGAGCCTCCGAGTATGTTTTTGTGTGTTTATGTGTTTGGTTTGCTGTCGTGGTAGATCTATGTGAGACTGGAATTGTAGTGAGTGTGATTTCCTTCTCCTCCTGACAGGTTTCGCCAGTACTGAGTTGAGAGAGCTTAGCCTCCAGTTTGGCTATTTGGTTGAATCTCTCACATGTGTTGGAATTTGTTGGGAGGGAGAGGGTTGTCTGTGTACATGAGCCAGTTGTAACTGCCTCAAGATTCCCAGATTCACCAGCTGGACCTGAGAGGAGATTGACAACTGACTTTTGGACATGCTAGAATAGTATTGGGAATTCCTTTATAATTGAAAAAAAAGGGCCAATGGGGAACAAGGTACTTAAGGGGAGTTTGTGAGGGTGTAGTGCTTTTAATTTTTAGTGCTGATTTATATAATTGCTTTAGTGAGCAAGTGCCAGGTAACTTAAATGCAAAAATGACAAACAGTAACTTTCTTTCAAGTGAAACAAGGAAATAAGTACAGTAAGCAATGCAGATGTCACTAGGGATCCACAGAAGTGCTAAAAAGCCACGGTTTAGGTGGAATTAGCGTTTCAGGGAAATAACAAGCAAACAAGCATACAAACAAAGCTAGATTCAGCAGGCCTGGATCTAGTCTATGCTACAGCAAACAAGGTGTACCAATTTCAGTAAGAAACAGTTCAAATATGCAGGCACTATAAGCCTTTAACCAGAAATTCTCAGCTCAGAAGGGCAAAGTCCAGCCTCTCCTCCCACAAGAGTGCAGACCACGAACCTTCTTAATGTAAAATAACTGGCCTGAAGCCCAAGTGCTTAAACCAGAACTAATACACTTTTAGAATAACAGACACTGAGCCCTGAATCAGCAGCTCCCAACTTAGAAGGATGTAAGCTACCTGTCCTGCCACCACAGTGCAGGCCACAAACCTTCCTAATGTAAAACAACTGGTCTGAGCCCAAGTGCTTAATCCAAAAGACTTAGAATGACAGCTACACTTTAATCAAGTTACTACCAAGCAGTAATAAATACAATTGAATACTTTAAAGAATGCCTGGATAAGTGCTCAAGTTATACAAACAAAGCTAGATTCAGCAGGCCTGGATCTAGTCTATGCTACAGCAAACAAGGTGTACCAAGTTCAAATATGCAGGCACTATAAGCCTTTAACCAGAAATTCCCAGCTCAGAAGGGCAGAGTCCAGCCTCTCCTCTCACAAGAGTGCAGACCACGAACCCTCTTAATGTAAAATAACTGGCTTGAAGCCCAAGTGCTTAAACTAGAATTAATACACTTTTAGAATAACAAACACTGAGCCCTCAATCAGCAGTTCCCAACTTAGAAGGATGTAAGCTACCTGTCCTGCTACTACAGTGCAGAGCACAAACCTTCTTAATGTAAAACTGGTCTGAAGCCCAAGTGCTTAAACTAAAAGGCTTAGAGTGAGTTACACTAAGCAGTAATAAATACAATTGAGTACTTTTAAGATGACGCAAAAGCAAAATAAAGTAGGAAGAAACACAAATACAGTAAAAGCAGATTTTTTTTTTTTTTTGAGTGAGCAAATGAGATAGGCCCAGGAGGAGTATCCAAGTGCAAATTTACAAGAGGGGCGGGCAGTTTCAAAGCCACCAAGATTAACACCAACACAAAAACAGGGAGGGTTGGCGGGAACCTACTGACAAACAGAGTCACAGCTTCCAGCTAGATATTCTTCAATGCAACACAAACAAATTACTTTAAATAGTATATTATTTGATATAAGTTCAGATAAAAGTTACTTAGCTTCACTTAGGCGTTCAAGTTGATAGCATGCAGGTCTTAACCGGCCAAAGCTCACAGTTTAAACAGTATAAAGGATAGTAACAAATGAGAGGTATAGTTAGAGAAAAAACAGGGGGCTGGCGGGAGGGGTAACCAGGACTGCAACAGTAAATGCACTCTAACATCTACATTTATGGTAAATGTACACAACTGTACTATGTTCTTCGTGTTTCGCTGTTGCAGTCATTACATTTGGGTAGAATCCCAAAGCTATGGTTGGGAGGATGGATTTATACAGCATTAGGAGAAGCTATAAGGCCCTGCCTATAAGGCCCTGCAGAACAGCAGTGGCAAAGCCTGCTCTGGATTTAGAGAAGAGAGGTAAATTGTAATGTTTGGTGAACGTATGAACTGAGCTCCCGGTAGCAGCTTCTAGAATGTCTCTGGTAGGAACCCCTCTGAGAAAGGCTGCAGAAGTAGATGCAGACCTGGTGGAATGAGATCTGATCCCCTTGGGGACAGGTTTACCATTGTGCATATAAGCAGAAACAAATACAATGGCTTATCCATTTGGAAATAGTCTGCTTTGAAATAGCCTTTCCCTCTGCCCCTGCAGCAAACGCCACCAGTAATTGTTCAGATTTTCTTAGAGTTTTTGTCCTATTTAAGTAGAATCTTAGTTGTCTGTGTACATCCAATGAATGCAGAATCCGCTTACCCTTGTTCTGTTGGTTTGGGAAGAAAGTTGGCAGATGAATGGTCTGATTGAGGGCCACACTAGATACCAATTTAGGCATAAAGGATGGATTGGTCCTGAGAGCCACCCTGTCCGGGTAAAAAATAATGAAAGGCTCCACTGCCATTAGAGCCTGTAATTCTGAAATCCTTCTAGCTGAAGTGACTGCTAATAGAAAAGCGGTTTTTCAAGAGAGAAATTTTAGGTCTGCAGTAGCAGCTGGCTCAAAAGGAGGTAGAGTGAGTTTTTCCAAAACAATATTGAGGTCCCTTGCAGGAGTTGGTGCTCTCCTGGGAGGTCTCAAATTTTTGGCCCCTCTGAGGTACTGCTTTAGCAGAGGATGAGAAAAGAGGGAGGCTCTGTGTTGTAATGAGCTGAAATGGCAGAAGCATGGATTTTTATGGAAGAAAAAGATAGGCCCTTATGAAGCATCTCAGTTAAGTATTGCAGAATCTGAGGAATATTGGGCACTGCTATGCTTATTCCTTGTGCTTGGTTCCAGGCACAGAATCTTTTCCATTTGTCAGCATAACATTTTCTAGTGCTAGGCCTTCTAGCCTCCAAAATGACATCCATCACAGGTTTGCGGAGAAATGTAACTGGTAAAATTAGTTGATTAGCCATGCTGCAAGATTCAGAGCTTGGAGCTGAGTGTGCAGAATTTTATAGTTCTGCTGAGACAGTAGGGTAAGGTGTCTGAGGCAGGTACCACGGAGGAAGGTGTGACATATTGCGCAGGAGCTGGTATCAGTGTTGGCGAGGCCAGTCTGGAGCAATCAGAATCATTTTTGTTTTTTCCTGTCTGACTTTTAGTAAAAGACCTTGGAGAGCAGAGGTAGAGGGGGAAAGGCATAGACTGATAGGTTTTTCCAGCAGAAGGATAGAGCATCCACTTTCCAAGCTTTTTTGTGACGAATTCTTGTGCAGAATTTGCCCAACTGATAGTTTTGGGGTGAGACAAAAAGATCCATGTCTGGGCTCCCCCATTTGTGTGTCAACATGCTGAAGATTTATGGATCCAGTTTCCATTCGTGTGGGTCCATAAGATTTTTGCTTGGTTCGTCTGCCAGAGTATTTTGCTTTCCTGGCAGGAATTGAGGTTGTAGATGTATTTGATAACTCATGGCCGTGTTCCACAATGGCATGGCTAGTCTGCAAAGGGGATAGGAATGGGTACGCCCCTGTTATGTACCACGACTGTGGTGTTGTCTGTCTTTATCAGTAGTTGTCCTGGATGAAGATAGTCCTTGAAGGCTGTCAGAGCATTCTGTACAGCTAGCATCTTGCTGACTGATATGCAGGTGCATTTGATTTGGGCTCCATTGTCCCTGAATGCATCTCCCTGCCAGATGCACCCCTCCAAGCATAGTCTGATGCGTCTGTAGTCAGGGTTTGGGCGGCAGGGGGTGGAAGGAATGACAGTCCCTTGTTTTGGTGGCAGGCCTCTGCCCACCATAGGAACTCTAGTTGCAGGCAAGGAATGATAGGAATCATTGTTTCCAAGCTGTGACAATGTTGACTCCATAAGCTTTTTAGGTACCATTGAAGTTTCCTCATATGCAGTCTTACATATGGAATTAAAAAAATGCAGGAGGCCATGAACCCCAAGGCCTGCAGAAATTGTCTTGCAGATAGCTGGGTTTTAGTGGCCACCTGTCTGAAGTAAGTCATCAATTGAATTTGTTTTTCTGGGGTAAGGTAAATCATCTGGGGCAGCTGTATTCAAGCTTGCACCCACAAATGTAATTATCTGAGAGGGTAACAGTTGTGATTTATTTTTGTTTATGGTGTACCCTACACAAGTTAGAAGCCTTTTTACAAATGCCAGATGTTTTAGAAGAGTGTCCTTGTTTTCTGCCTGAATTAGACAATCGTCCAGGTATGGATAAATTTGAATATTTCTTTGCCTGCAAAATGCAATTACTGGTGCCAGGCACTTTAAGACCCTGGGTGCAGTAGATAAGCCAAAGGGCAGTGCAGAGAACTGGTAATCAAATAGCCTGCTTTGAAGCGTAGGTATCTTTTGCAAGATTCCCTGATTGGGATATGCAAGTAAGCCTCTTTTAAGTCTAGAGTTACCAACCAGGCATCCTTGCCTAGCATAGGTAGTAACTGTTGGTGAGTCAGCATCTTGTATTTAGAATTGATAAGTCCAGAATTGGACGGCATGATTTGTCTTTTCTGGGTACCAGGAAAGTCTTGAATAAAAACCTTGTCCCTTTTCCTTTTCTCGTACTGGCTGAATAGCCCCCATATTCTTGAGGGACAACTTGTTTCTGGGCCTCTGCCCACTGATTTGGAGGCAGATCTGGCCATCCGTTTGAGATTGGCAACATGTGAAAATGAAATCTGTATCCCTGGGATTCTATATTTAAAACCCATTTGTCCTGGGTAATCAGTTGCCAGTTTTGTGCATGAAGTGCCAGTCCCCCCCCCCCCCACAAAGGGGAGGCCAAAAGTTAAGTGCTTGGTGATTGCAGTGGAAAGTCATTGAGACTGTTTATCGTAGGAAGGTGCCTTGTTACTTCCAGATTTGGAGGTGGAGGCACCCCATTGCTTTGTTCTATAAGTTCCTTGCAACTGAAACCTGGAGCCTTTGAAATGTCTGGGTTTGACCTGAGCGGCTCTAGTGGGTACTGGAAAGGACCAGTCCAAACTCGGTACATGCACCTGCCTTCTTAGACCAATCAATGCGCCTTCCACAGCCTTGAAAACAGATGCCACAATTGCAGCCAAAGAAGCACTTCCTTGTCAACTGACTCAGGAAGCCTCCCCACCCCAATGAAGATTGGCTCCGAGGAAGATCTCTAACCTGAGCTGTCAAGTGCTGAGGCACAGGAGAGAAGAAACTGCTCTGAAAACCTCGGGGTCAACTCCACCACCAGTGCCGTAACACCAACACTTTGGCTCCAAGACTTGAGAGAGCAAAAGACAGTTGAAGCAGAAGCCCTTTAGATATTGGATCCAACAGAAATGTGCTGGCAGAGTTAGAACCTGTGGAAACAGTTTCTGAATACTGAAGCGGTAGCAGAGAAATGTTTGATGGAATCAATGGACCCGTCTCAGACCTTCCCTCTGGGACAGCACTGGGATGATTCCCAGTAGAATCAATGTCCTCAAAAATGTCATCATTCAGTCATCATCCACCTCCATGACACTTACACTGGATTGGACCGACCTAATGGCCTAGAATGTTGTCTGTCACAGACAATCGTGAATGAAGCCAAGCGCTCATTGGCCCCAGAGAAAAAGTATCTGAAATGGAGGGTGTTTGGACCAAAGTGACAGGTGGATCTGACCGCCTCAAAGTTGATGGTAACAGACCAGACAGACTAGACAGATCAGGGGATCTCTTTCGACTTGTCGAGTCTCTACTAATTGCTTTTCTTCAGCCCTTTACTCTAAAGGTTTTTCTTCAGTCTTATCCTTTTTTCTCCTCTTCTCACAGCTGAAAAGGCAGATGGAGGTCTTTATTCAGAAAGAAATCATAGATGCTGAAGACCCTGTCTATGGAGGAAGCAATCCTTTAGTTTTTCCCTCCTACCCTGTAAAGCTCTAGAGCCAAAGGTAGCACAATCTGCCTGTAGATGAGCAGTACCTGAACAAAATACACACACAAGGAATGGAGGTCTTGATGAGGGATCTTATATCCACAGGCTGAACACCTTTTGAATCCTAAAGATCCGTCTGACATCAGAATACTATCTAAGCACTATTAGAATATACTCTATAAATTCCACAACAATCTATAAACCACTTCTAAGAAAAAAAAACTCATATTTTACTATTAATAAAACACACATTAGCTCTAAGCCGTAATTTAACTATAGAACCATCTGGAAAATTCACACTGTACAGAAGGAATAAATGCTTTAAAAGCACAAGAATCTAAACCTATCACTACCTAATGCTATACCAACACTAGAAAATTACTAAAGGGAGGAGTCAAGCAGGAAAAATAATAATAAAAAAAAAACCTTTCGCTTATAGTGACTAAACTAACAGCTCTCGGATAACATGTCTGGGTAGAACAGGTAACAAATGAGATCTGAGGTAATTTAGGTAGGAGGGAATAAGCGGGTAGGTGAGGAGTCACAGCCTCGCATCCAAAGCTCAGGAAGAAGTCTCCGACGTTGGATCAGAAAATCCATACATTGAACCGGACAAAAATAGACAGCACTGGATCCAAACTGGCTGATGTACTTCAGGGTAATCACACTCCCTTTTACAATGCGAGCAATCAGATGGGTTTCTCAGCCCACTACGCCATGCTTCTTTTTTTTTTTTTTTTAAACCTTGCAAATGGTTTGAGTGCAGGAAAGGAAGGCCACAAACAGCAACACTGTGAGCCCATGGTGACTTTAGCTACTGATGTCTCATAACCACTGCAACACTCATATTCTCAGGTGGGAAAACAGTATCAAGAAGGTCAAGGTTGCCATCCATCCCAGAAGACACAGCTCTACATCTTTAACAAAGATTTCTTTTAAGCAGCTGCAATGTTGTGGATCTTGGCAAGGTATGCAGGGCCCCGCACCATCACTGGAATTGGAGAAACCATGCAGTTTGCCTAAGGGGCTGAAAGCAAAGGTTAAAAGTCTTGAGAAAACTTCTCTTCTAGATGAGGCTACAGCAGCGGAAACCATACTTGTATGAGCCAGAAAAGGGTTACAACAATGACTCTCATCTTGTGTTACATAAAACCTCGAGGAAGGTGGTCTCAGAGCCTGCAATGTAAAAAAAAAAAAAAGCCATCCTCATCTTGCAGACAGGCCTCTTGTGACCCAGTCCCTTGGACTGTCTGACCTAAACAATAACCCCCATCACAGGGCAGACATGTCTATGGTAGCAATCATATTTGGGGGGGTGGAAGTGGGGTAAATGAACTGCCCTGAGACAGGCTGCTCAGAAGAAGCAGGTATCGTAGATGCTAATGGCAAACCTGTGAAATTATTTATCAGATGAGACATTTGATCAAAGTTCTGAGCACACACAACCCCGAGTGTCTACCCCGCATGTAATATCAGGCAAATGGAACCAGAAAACATCTCAGCCAGAAGACCCAGAACCCTGAGGCAGAAAGCAATTGCCACTGCAGGGGTGGGTTAAGCGATTGTGAAGACTAGTTTGAAGCTTCAAAACTCACACTGGTAGACGGTTGACAATGGGAGTGTAAGTGTCCAGGCAGCAGAAGCAGAAAAATCCGTGTTTGCAAAGGCTCCAGCCCTATGTGCATCAATGTTTCAAAAGAACTGGAATAGTTAAGAGTAGACAGTCTCTTGCTTCTAACGGTTACTCACCTCTCTCATCTCTCAGGTACTAGAGCCTATTGTCCAGATAAGGATAAACTTACCCCCTTCGGACCAAGGTGTGCTGTGACAACTGCTACATACTTAGTAAACACCCAGGAGGACTTGTGGTGAGAACAAATAGGAGGGCTCTGAGCTTTGAATGACTGGCACCTACCCTGAAGTGCAGAAATGTCAGAGATGTCTTGGCTATCTTTATGAGAAGGGAGTTATACTGAAAAGTCCAGATGGCACAACCATTCTCCCTCCTCTATGCAAAGAGCTGACTGTACTCTGACCATCTAGTATCCAGTATATTTTTTTTAAACTGGGTTTAAGAAGGGACTCTGGTTCTTTATACTCTTTGGAACTAAACAAAATGTAGACCCCCTATGGTCTAGTAGGCGGATGCCTTTTAATGAGTAGGGCAGTGAAAGAGATATGGATTATCACCAGAGCTTCTGTTTACTATCTAATTCACTTGTCCTGTATGATGACCTATCACACTGTATGGTGCAAGAAGACTGGACTCCTAATTTTTGTGAAGTTACCATGCCTAAGCAAGGAATAATACTTTTTGCCCCTCTTACCCTCTGGGACAACAATGGGGCCAAGGCAGCAGAATGAGGAATGTCCAGAGGTGAAGCAGACAGAGGTGGGACTTCAAAGAAGCATATATCCGCCTAGATGGCTGCATTCACAACATCTCTGAACTCTTGATTTACTGATGCCAAGCGTCTCAGCACTGGAGATACCTGGGGGCTGAGATGGCACTGGAGACAAGATGATTGGTGCCAACTGGATGAGATCAACTTCTGCTGTTGAGGCTGATGTCTGCACCGAAGATGGCTTCCACACAGAAAACTCAAAATGGCACAGTCATCAACAGGGACAACAGCCCTAAGCAACTGGAGCTGAAGTCGGTAACAACTCAGTGGTATTAGCTCTTTGGTCTTTAGTGACTCTTGGCACACAGAAACTGGGAAACAAACTCAGTAGTGTGGGAGTCCATGCTGAAAGGTAGTGTTAAGCTTGGAGTAGCTGCTACAGTCAATGGCAAATCAACTGGCTCTGATACATTTGGTACCAAAACAGACCAGGAGAAGGAAGAACTGAGGAATAAAATTGTCAAGTCTTCTGTTACCACCTCAGAGACTGAGGGGAACACAGAACACCCAACTCCATTTGTGCCCTGATAACCATGTCCAAATCACAATTTATGGAAGGACTGCTGAGCAACATGCTGTTTATACTCAAATGCCATGATTCCATGCACCTATACAAATCATTTTCAAAAAAAGAATAATCCAATTCTCTTTCTAAAACGTTTATCCTTCTAGCTAAGGAATCTGCAGATGCACATCAACATATCAGTTTCCTCAATAACATCAGGAGGGGAAATATCCATGCTAGGGGATTCGGCAAGGGAGGAAGTTTCTGTACCTCTAATAGTATTGATATTATCCACTTTCATCTTCTGTCTTTTAAACTAGCAGTAAAAACCTTTCAATACTAATCAGTTTTCTTCTTTCCTGTTGAGTCCTACTACTATAAATTTTACAGATATTGCAGTCACCTTTCAAGTGTACAACCCCCAAGTCACACCAAATAAAACTTGCCTCTCATGGGGCTCGTGTCTTTCCACATTTGGTACCTTTTAAATTCTGAAATCTTTTTTCCTTACCCATGTCTATAACCATGCACTAGCAAAATGATTTCAAACACCAATAAAGACAAGAAATTCAAGACAAAATGTACCAAATAGTCAACATGTTAACTATTCACTAACCAAAAACACCATACAAAATGGCAGTGTAATGGGAGTGAGAAGGAACAGATAACTGAATCAAGCTTATTAATCACTAAAATTAGAAGAGAAAATTGAAAGATTTAGAAGACCAGGATCCACCACTCAGAATTTAATCAAACCTCTAGCGCCTCGGCAATAGCCTTCCAAGGAGAATACAAGCAAGAAATAAGACAAATTTATATACTAAAATTAAACAATTAAACAATTTAAAACACAAACTTAAATAAGAACTCTCCAGTTGCATTCTGCATTAATACAACCATATTTTAATATAAAAAGTGTTTCTTTATACAAAAGTTTTTTCTTCAAATCTGTACCATATTCATTAGTAGGGATATGTTCTAAAATTGTACCTAACAAACCCAGTGGTTTACTCATATTTTTTAAGGTGCACAGCAAGAGGGCTCTCTAATTTTAAATTTTTAATATCCCTAACATGTTCCTGAATCCTAGTCTTAAAGGCCCTCTTACTTTAACCTATGTAGAATATCCCACATGGGCATTTAAGTGCATACACAATGCCTTCTGTATTACATGAAAACATGGATTGAATGTAACATTAGAGTGAAAAGGTAGTCCATTAATATACCTAAATGTTTTACTAACATATTGACATGTTAAACATCTATCACAAGGGTGGGTACACACAAGACTAGGATTAATACCCAAGTTCACGTTAGGCCTAGAAAATCTAGCATGTCCTTTATATTTTTAACTCTTCTATATGAAAAACTCTGGCTTCTATCAAAAATATCTATAAGATCTCTATATTTAAATAAAGAAGTCAAACAAAACTGAATCATTTGTTTTGCTTCTTCTGTTAATAAATCATAAGTGACAATCACATACATTTTTCTTAAATTATTTAATTAGGTACAATTTTCGAACATATCCCTACTAATGAATATGGTACAGATTTAAAGAAAAAACATTTGTATAAACACTTTTTATATTAAAATATGGTACATTAGCCCCTGGTGGTATTAATGCAGGATGCAACTGGAGAGTTCTTATTTACGTTTGTGTGTTTTAAATTGTTTGTTTAATTTTAGTACATAAATGTGTGCCTTATTTCTTGCTTGTATTCTCCTTGGAAGGCTATTGCCGAGGTGCTAGAGGTTTGATTAAATTCTGAGTGGTGGATCCTGGTCTTCTTGGTCGTTTATTATTTTTTGTGCTTCATTGGTTGTTTTGGAAAATTGGAGGATTTGTAGCAAAACTGAATATAGATACCAAATCCATTGAAAACAAGACTGGGAGCACTTCTCAATTTTTATAGGAATGAAGCTATTGAGAAGGGGAAGTGGGGTACACTGGAAAGCTATGGAGAGAGTTTTTTGAGCCTAGGAGTTTTAAAGGTGCCAACTAACTTGTGCTGGTAGCTTTCCAACGCTGCTCTTGAAGTAGCAGAACCACACCACATATGATCATTAATTTTTAATCATGTTAACATCAGGACTTTCTCCCTGGGGAGGAGCAGCTACTCCCTTCTCTGTGTCCAACGCAGCTCCGAAGAACACATTTTTCATCAGTGGTTGCAGGGTGGATTTGGGATTGTTAAGGACAGCTCACTATCAACAAAGTGTGGACATGGTCTTGCTCATTTCTCATGAAGATGCAACTTCCATTAGACAGATGCACAATCTCCTTGTCCTCAGGTGAGGAGAAACTGTGGCCTGATATTTTGTAACTAGTTCTAGTGCAGTGGACCGTCAAAATGAATTGGGATGTACAGATAAGCATCCTTCAGTTCCGTGCTAGCCACAAGGGTGTCTTTGCAAAGAAATGAAAGGAGTCCATGGAGTGTTACCACCCTACATATCTTCACCTCCACTCCACCTTCTCTGGCGTGAGGAGCAGCCAGGAGTAGAACCTGATTCCCCCTTGACTTTTGGGACTTTCTTCACTGCTCCCATGATTAATAGCTGTGCTACTACTTTCAACACAAACTCCACTGCAACGCTGCAAACACTATTGTGTAGCCAAATACCTACTGTTTGCTACTGAAAGCCATCAGTAAGTCAGCTTTCTGGCAAATTCTTGGGGGAAGGAATATTATTGCAGCAATAATTCCTACTATGAACATCAAAAGTAGTGGATATGCTGAAACTGCTGAGGTTCAGAACAGAAGAAAAGAATCCCTCACCAACTCAGTAAGAGACAGGAATACAAGAACAGAACTGCCATCTCTACTATCAGAGGCGCACCTACGATCAATTCCATGGCAGGAACTGGCGGGGCCTAATCCAGGACCTCTAGTGACATGGAATGATTAGCAGCAAAGCCTCCCGCTCCCCCAAGTCTTGAAATCACCGGTCCTCTGCAATTATTCTTCAAGCTACAGTGAACTTGGACCCCTCATTTCATTCAGGTTAAGGCCAGGGTCAGGACTATGGTAGGACCACCAATGGAGTTAGTATTCTTAGTTACTTAGCTGGCATTGTAAAGGACAGGACTGTGTAAGGCTCAGGGAGTCTTCTTTGGACATCAACGAAGCTTCCTTTTGGAGTCACCTGTATTAAGCAAAGGAGGCGTGTCACTAGCAGGTACAGAAAATACAAAACCCTCCCTTGAGGTCAAGCAACAACCTTGTTAGTAGACCACTGACCAGATCCTGGGTAGACTAATCAAAAAGTAGTCCCTCATCTCTCTCTCTCTCATATATCTATATATATATATATATATATATATATATAAAAAATCTATATATCTATCTATATATATATATATATATATATATATATATATCTATATATATATATATATATATATATATATATAAAATCTATATATATATATATAAAATCTATATATATATATATATATATATATATATATATATATATATATAAAATCTATATATATATATATATCTATATATATATCTATATATATATATATATATATATATATATATATATATATATATCTATATATACTGAGAGAGAGAGAGAGAAATGATATATATATATATATAAAAGGCAACTGGGATCTTGTTCCTGAATCTCTCCTGGAGAAGGGACAGTATTGACCACACCATTCTGTGCAGGCACGTACCCCAAGCCAGCAGCCCTAATCACAGGTTCAGTGTAATCAAAATTACATATGTAGTGTTCCACTATGGGGACTCTGGGCAGTCTCAAAGAAAGTCTTTGACGCAAACTAAAGAAGTACACGAAATGTACTGATACCCAAAAACAGCAGTGGATGCACAATACAATGAAAGCCAGCGTCACGATAAAACTCTTCTTTAACAGACCAAACAATGTGAATACAACAACAGTAAACCAAGATTAAGCGCTTTCATCCACATAAACATGGACTTCATCAGAATGTTGTTCATTAACCATGATCCGTTATTTAAAACCTTTTTGGTGCCAATTCCGCCATTTTTAAAGATACATTGTATCATAATAAATACACTAAAAAAATTCTCCATATGTATATTTTTTATAAATTAATGCAAATGATCTCTGTATATCATTATAAATTACTGAGAACTTTGCATATATAAATGTGCAAAACAACGCAAATCATCACTTGTATGCTCTGTATTAATTCCATAACACTTGTCACATTCATGTTACTGATAGTGCTTTGAATAACATACTGCAAACATTTTATATGTTTGTAAAATTGCATAGGTTGTAAAAAAAGAAATAAAAATATGAAAATACTAAAGAAGGGTATGTAGCCTCTCCAGAACCTACTTCACTAGTAAGCCTGAAACAGGGACATATGAAACAAGTGACAATGTTTCTCAGTGCCAACATGGTAGACAAGTCGAATCCCTTGGGACAGCTATTCAAAGTTGTGGACTCTGTCTATGCTGCAAGCTGGAAAAATGCTGTGGTATCCTGGATTTGTGCTAGATTAACAACATCACAAAGGGCTCAGTATGGGTATGGTAGCTAATGTGCTCTGCATAAACAGGTGACAGCAGGTGAAGGAGACTGCCTTTTTTGATGGTTAAAACGCACAGTCGTGAAGGTCCCAGCCTGCTGTAAGGACTTCCTTAATGATGGTCTCCAACAGCAGAATAACCAAAAGCTCCTCTTCATTAGAATCTCTTTCAGACACTTTGGGCGTAAGGGTGGAGGGGAATAGTGAGTCTGAAGCCAGTTTAAACTCCTCTTTGAAAACCTGAGGCATCTCCAACATAGGGCACCTAGAGGTGATTGCAGACTGAAAGGAGTGGCGTCACTATCGTTCTCAGTCTCAGAGTCTGGCCTCAAGATAACCTAAATCCTTGCAAGTCTTGAAAGACACAGCAGTACCATGATCCCCATTACTCATGTGTGTGCGTTTGCATAAAGGTCTGAGCAGGATGGACCCAGACACTGCTGCTGCAATGATTACTAGTAAAGGGCTTTGTAAGATATACAAGCCTATGCCATATCTGGTGCAGACTTCAGACCCAGCCCCCTAATGTTTCTCTCAGTTTTCTACCTGCAAACATGTACATGATGTAATTGTCGAGATGTAAAGTCCTGGAGCAGAAAGAACAGACAAGCCCCTTCTTGAAAGGAGTATGCTGGTCTTCACAAACTTCTGGCTCAGTTCAAGTGCATCATCTCATGTTCATGATCACATAGCTTATGGGACTGATCTCTGGGGTTAAACAGTGTGCACACAGGCTCCAGCCAATCTGCAGAGACAGGATACCTCCCCCCCCCCCCCCCCCCCGGGTAAGAGCTAAGGACACACTTCCACAATACTAAGACTTTCAACCAACAAACTGGTTAGAGCTGTATTTTTTTATATACATGTATGTATATTTATATACATTGTATTTTTATGAATTTCTTATATTTATATGTATTTTTTTACACCTGTTTTTAATGAGAGTCTGTAATGAGCCTTAAACATGTGACCTTAAGTGTCAGCTGATTGCTAACTACACTATAAATATTGGCTTCATTTTTATTTTTGTGTCTGATGAAGCGACAAGTTTTGTCGTGAAAGCGCTCACCTTTTTTTGTTTTGGTTTATTTCCTTAATAAATACTTGGTGTGTCAGTTTGGTGCAGTTTTTTTTACTTGTTTGATTAGAGCTTCAGCTCTTGCTAAATAAAGCTGAGCTCACAACTTACAGGGGCTGGCTGGATACATGATTTCTGAAAAGTTTAAGTCAGGAAACAACAGTGTTTTCACTTATAGCAAAGCTGTAACTTATGCTGAGTTCAATAAAAAGGAGCCACAGTGCAGGTAATGCTGGTGTATGTCTTTTTTTTTTTTTTTTTTTTTTTTTTTACACACACACACCCAGCCCACACACCCCATTATGCTCAGGCATGCAAAAAAGACTAGGGCAACAGCATTGATCAAAATCTCTAACGTACGAGAGATAAACATTTGGCAGGCTTCAGGACCGAGCTTGCTTATAGCTTGCCTGTTACATCACAACATACACTTTGATGGGGTAGCATACACCCAAACATGGCAATATAGTGAAAAAAATGTTGAACTTCAAACAGTAGAGAAGTCCTTCTAAACCAGGAGTCAAAAAGGTCATGGGCATAAGACGTCACGGTTAAAAAGTATCATCATAAAATACATACATCATTTTGTACAATATCAAACATATTTAAAAATGCAATACCTTGTTGACAGGTGATGGAGAATCATTTTCAGAAGACCTTTTCACACCTTTCTTCAATATACCTGTAGATGGTGACGCCGAAGGAGACCAAACGCAGCGAGGCTGTAATCCACTAGGACTCTGGTTATCTACAACCAAAGTTGCAGAGTCCACACCTTTCAGTTTTTGTGGAGACTCTACATTAACAGTTTCATGGGGCAAATCAGACGAAATTAATAACTCTGACTTACTGGGCATAGTGCCATTTTCTGTAGATGTTTCTTGTTCCTTTATCGTTCTATCACTAGTTAAGCAACTCTCCTCAATCTGGGTAGCTTGACACAACTCTTCTACATTTTGATCTACTTTTGCACTGTCTGTGTCTTCAGTATTTTTAACTGATGCATTAATATCGGTACCTTCATTACAGCTGGAATGGCTCAGCTTTGGAAGATCAGTGGCAGCAAACTGTTCGTTTTCTACCACTGCATTAGAAGGTTCAATATATTTTTCTACAAGTTCGTCAACTGCACGGACATCTGCACTGCAGTTTTCCTCCACAGGGTGCTGCACTCTCTCCTTAATTACTGTATGTTCAACTCTGTTGCAATTTTCTTCAACAGGCTGCAGAATGTCTGCAACTGTTATATGTTCAGCTTTGTTTTCTTCCAGGAATGGAAGTGCAGTCTCCATGACATCAGTCTGTTCGGCGTCATTTTCTTCCACAGGATGCACCTCAGTTGCTAAAGTTTCTTTAGTTTCTAGCTTACTCACTGAAAATTCTTTCACAGAAAGAGTTCTATCTTCAAAGACACCTGAAGATTCTAGTTCATTTGCAGAGGGTTTAAAACTAAGCAGTTCTTTACTAGAAGAGAGTGGTGTACTGACAGCGCAGGGTTCTAAGATATTTTCCTCTGAATGATATTCTGAAGTCACTACTGTACTAATCTGAGGCACATTTTTTTTCGATTCCCTTACTGAAGGTTTGCACATTGCTTTCAGTTCTGTGTAAGGCTTCTCGTTCGTCTTTTCTTGCTGCAACACTGTGCAGCAATCACAGTTCTTTGACTTCCTAATCCTTCTACTCCTTTTATGTCGGCATTCAGATACTTGCAAGTTATTCTCGGAGGAGGAAGAAACATCAGACACAGATGACGTGTCTTCGACTTTAGGCTCTGTGACTGAACTAGGTTTGAGGTCAATCACATCCATGGTACTATTAGAACTACAAGTTTTGCTCGTTTTGCTTAGCTGGCAAGTTTTTAAATCTGTTTCTGCACCTTCAGAAGCCACAAATATTCTTTCTGCAGCAGTATCAGGTTCATGTATCATGACACTGTCCTGCTCAGCTGTTTTTAATGCAGTCAAACTTCCTAAAGAATCATCAACAGTGCCACTGTTTTCGTTATCAGGACCTGATAAGTTCACTACACATTTTAAATCACCCGGTGGTGGTTTGCTTTCATTTGTATAATCTGTACTTTCAGTCAGTGGTGAAGACTCTTTAGTATTACCTTCAGCTTGATCTACTTCTTTATTATCAGGAGGCTCAGCTGTTTTAGCAGTCCTTTTTGTAGCTCGCTTCCTCCGCTGACCCTCTTCTCTAGTTTCAGAATTATCCGACTCAGAATTTTCTATACTAGACAACAAACCTTGGGATGCCCTGCGAGTCTGGTATCTTGAGCGACCTCTTACAGCTTCTTGGCTACCCTTGTCAGTATTGGAATCTGATGCTTCCTCAACTATGAAGCAATCTTCATCGGGCTGATTCAAAGTGCCCTTTGTTACTTCATTTTGGGAAGCCTTTTCTGGAATTTTATCAGCAGTCTTTTCTGCCATGTCTTTCCCATCACTGACTTCTGTTTGCTCTTCAACTATTTTTTCATTCAGTATTTTTTGATCTTCTCCAAGATCTTGACCTGATTTTAGCACTCTGGGGTAGTTTTCTTTAACATCTTCTTTCAGTTCAACAACCTCCTCTTTATCCTGAGAGTCTGCCATCACTGCTGTAACCTCTGAACGTTTTCGTGAAGAACGTCTTAGTGTTTTCTGATTAGTTGAGACTTGTAAAGCTTTGACATCTCCAGGACCAGCAGTGTCACATTGTACCTCAGGAGGAGTATTCTCTTTTGATTCTATTGCGGCTACATTGTCTGCCAATGACTTAACACCCACGACAGGTTCTGCGATGCTCATTTCTGTATCTGGGATAAAAACTGATTCATTCGGCTCACTCTTTTTTTTAACACTGTCAAAGTTATTATCCACAGCTTCAGAAGTATCCATAGGCTCCTCACAATTGTTCTCGAGTTCTGAATGCCCTTCAGGTTCTGATGGCTTACTGATGGTTTGCTCAATTCTTTTTTGCCTCTGAGTGGACTTCTTTCTCCCAGAAACTGAAGGACCTTTACGCTCACTTCGAGAAGAGTTCAAATTCTTCTCAGATTTACATAACTCATTTGTTTGGCAATTTTCCACTTTTGTCTCTTTATTACGAACATTTTTGGAAGCACAACTGCCCAGCTTGTTCAGAGCTGAAGGACTGAAGGAACGGTTCTCGGCACCATCAAACTTCTCAAGGGTGATAAAAGACTGACGTCTGCTCACTGGCTTTTGGGGTGTTCCCGATATTATATCTGATGAAGCAGAGCTGCTGCTTAGATCTGCAACATCTTGAAATGTAGATTCACTACTAGCCAAAGCAGAGTCAGAAAGAGAGTCTTCTTTTCGTGCATTACCAGTTAGCATGTCATCAGGGTCTTGATCTGGATTAGTGGTTTTATCCGCAGTCTGTATCTTTGCTGGATGTTCAATTAACTCATCCTCATTGCTTACTTCTGTAGTCATTTCTGCATTATTTGCAGTATCTAAACCTTTGCAATCTTCATGCACCTAAAAAGAACAAACTTGTTATGATCTATCTAGTATCAATTTCAACAGCAACATGCATTAGACAAGAACCCAAAATCATCGAGCTACATATGAAGTACAGCATGCCTTTTTATATACCATCTCAACAGTCACAGTTAGGACTCAGTAATTATGAAAATGTATGCATCTACCATAACCAGATCTTCAAGAGCATTACATTCTGAAAGCAGTAACTTTACGAAGATATCCTTCCATCAAGTGGAACTGTGCCAATATGCTATTCCTTAGCAGTACTGAATGAGGATATTAACCAAACTTCAAAGGCATGCCATTGTATCACCAAGCACTCAAACAAGCAGGGTTTCCCACTTTTCAGTTTCCCTCCAGACCAAAAACATTGTCTTGATGAGGAAGGGGCATTGTAGAACCAAGACAG
Source organism: Protopterus annectens (assembly GCF_019279795.1). Taxonomy (NCBI): domain Eukaryota; kingdom Metazoa; phylum Chordata; order Ceratodontiformes; family Protopteridae; genus Protopterus; species Protopterus annectens. Next base: position 1,322,813,310 of record NC_056737.1, on the reverse strand, counting down.
ACATTCAAAGAAAAGCTTAAATTCAGATGAAAATTCAGTACTTCACATATGAGAGAGAGAGAGAAGATCCTGAACTTGTAGATAAAGATATTCTCTAAAATATTACATTAAGCAGACCACCTACACAACTTTTTTGTCTGAAGCATTCTATCTCCAGCTGCTTATTACTTCTTGAAAGCTTTCAAACAAAATGGCTGAGAAGGGGAAAAAAAAGACACAGCTATGAAACAGTTGATAGCTATTTTCTGTGAACTAAGCCTCAGATGGCTGTATCACTGAACAAATACAAATAAACACACAGTTTGAATGAACTAGAAGGAAACTATCGACCAACTAAAGTGAAAAAAATGCTTTCATCTTCTAACCTATTTTCAAGAGCTGTAGACGTTTTCATATCAATAGCCATAAATTGCTAGATACATGTAACCCACCACCATAAAAACAAAAAAAAACACACACACACATGCAAGAGTGAGCTGCATGCAAACAGAGCAAAAATGCAAAGATGTAGGCATGACAAATGTTGCACAGATGCTTATCCTCCTGTTGCAACTACTAATAATCTACATTATTTCAGGAAAAGATGAGGATAAAATTATGTGGGCAAATGTGGGTAAGAGTTCATGCAGCTGTGATCATATTTCTTGTGAGCATTTTCACACACACCACCACAACAATCACTGTTACACTGCACTTAACATGGCAAATTCTAAAGCAATGAGAAGGTCCTTGACACCAGACACTGACAGAGGGCTACAGGATGCCCTTGAGGGTAGAAGAGGCAAAACCAACTCTACCTTCAAGGGCGAATGTCCAGATGGTGATCATTGCAGGTGTGGAGTTGCTGCTTCATAAACACTGAGCAAAAATGTTTCTAAAGGCATCTGTTTCAGCTGTCCTTGTTGAATAAGCCCTGATATGGACAACTAGAGTCTTGCTATGGCAGTCAGAACAAAAGATAATGCACTTTACTAGCCATACGGAAAGTTTTTCTATGGAATTATTAATGCAAATATGAACAAGTAATATCGAACGACTAGAGGAGCAGTAGGAGGTAACTGCAGATGCACCTGGAGGCGTCACTCGGATGAACAGATTATCACCTAACTTATCTAGTTCTGTAACATTTTGGCTTCATCCACGGTGTGAAGAATCCTCTTTCTTGAGAGTTGGGATAAGAGTGACAGACGCCAAATGAACTGATTCAAGAAGAGCTCAAGAGAACACCAGCCATGAAGGAAGACTTTTTGCGAATGTCACTGCACCAAGAACACACCAGGATCTATAAAGTCTGAAGTTTGGAGATCTTCCTGCGAGTGGTGGCTGACCAATGGAGGAGGGCTTTTCAAGGAAAGAAGCTCAAAGCAGCAGAACTGGCTGGCATATACTGAGGAAGTATTAGTTTTTTTGATAATAAAGGTAAAGTGCCATAAAAGGATGACAGGCTTTTTTGGAGGGTTTCAGGTGTGAAGTCCCCTATAGGAACAGATTAATAGTTGAGTAGCAAGAAACTAGAAAACCCAAGCAAAGAGAAACTGAAATGACAAAGTTGCACCTTGACAGAAAAAAGGCAAGACCTTGATTAAACAATTCAGAGAGACTGCAGCACCAATGAAACTGCTAAGACAGCAGATTTACACATTTATTATGGCACGGGAGTGAGAAATGATTTCTGTTCAGCCACACACAATTTTTATATATTGTGCCTTTTAGCCACCCATGAACTGTACAAATCAGAAGACAAACAAGAAAGACATACTAATCTGAGATCATTTTGCTGCGAGACAAACTCCTGAGACTAGGGTGAAACACTGCTCCTTCTTGCTGGGTTAGAGGTGTGTGCAAGGGAAAGGTTCTCGACTTAATTTGAACTAGCTTACAAATCCTATTCTGTCCTGGTCAATGGGGAATGTTAGAATAACCTTTGCACTCCTGGAGCGAGTATGGGAAGGCATAAAGAAAACTTCAGTTTTACTGAATGGGGATGATACTGGCTGCCCAAGGAACTGAGAACTGAGCTTCTGCAGCTGATGACTGGCAATGCAAAAAGGCTTTCTAAGTATCCAGTTCACAATTAACTTGAGAAACCCCACTGACTCAACTTTTGATTTGTGGACCCTTACAAAGAGTTTCTCAGGTGATCTGCTACAGAATTCTAGTTGCTGGAATGCAAGCTGCTGAGAGAGGAGTACCCAGATTAGAGCTATGACACAACATACAAAAGCCATTCTGTAAAAGAGACAGTAATGGGTTACATGGTTTGCTGATGCATCACATCAGTTATAAGTTTCATTGCATAAAGAATGTGTGGTTTGAGAACTGATCTACATATGTGTAGACCATAAATGATGGCCATAGTCTCTTGCACTTTTATATATCTGTTGGCAAATTTTAAGGGTAATCCATCTCGTACTCAGAAATGGAAAAAGTGGGCTCTTCATTGCATTTATGATCCATCTGTCTTGCAATTTGAAATCAAGAATGTGCGACGTTCATTTGTAGCCTGATGCATCAGCAGTTAATATTTGGTTCAGATCTGGAATGAATGGAAAGCTTAAGTCTGTAATGACCTGAGCTATCCACAGCAAAATTCCTTCCTGACTGAAGGGATTAGGGAAATATCCACTTCCAAAGGACTGACTGCATTAAATATTCTCAAGGTAACTGAATTTTGCCCATATGAAGTCTTGTTTATGGTACCACAAGAATAGATGCTAGCCATGGATAATGGAGCTTTCAGAAATTATTTGGGCAGGCAGGTTGGTTCCTATGCCAGACTTCTGAAAAGACAAAAGTTAACAGGATTATGTTATGAGACCATCCAGGCTGTGGTGTCCAAACTGCTCCTAGAAAGACTAATGTGGGTTTGTGTTGTACGCAAGGCAAGATGTTAACAGATCACTTACCCCAGCTCTTTGTTGGAAGATGCCCAAATCAGATAATAAAGTCAGAGAAAAAGGTGGATACTATTCATCCTTAGGCGGATGGAAACAAAGGTATTAAGGAAGACACTAAATGTTGAAAAAGGCAAACAGCAAAGAATATACTGATAATGAGAACATTTGCAGAAAAAAGAAGTTATGTACTTACTATAACGTTCCATCTGAGTAGTTCTACATAATTTGTCTTCAAACTGTGGGATACTGGATCTGCTCCGAGCTCCAAGCTCCTCCCCTTACCCAAAATACACCTCCACTACCTTCCAACCCCCAGATCAAGTTTGCTGAATCTTATACTGATAACGCGACTTGAAAAAATACTTGTGACCTATAACTGCAGCCCATAAGCTGTTCATATGCCAAGGTCCGGGGGAAGGAGGGAGGGATGTTTGAAGACAAATGAAGTAGAACTACTCAACTGGAACGTTATGGTGAGTACATAAATTCTTTATCTGAAGTAGTTTACTTAATTTGGTCTTCAAACTGTGGGACAGAGTCGCCAGCTACTAAACTCCTGGGTGGCCCTCATGGAAGGATATTCGTGAGCACAGCGGAACTAAAGGATGCTCTCCTTCTGGAAGTCAAATCCAATTTGTAATGAGAAATAAATGTATGAGATGAGGACCAAGTAGCTGCAGAACAAATATCATCCAAAGAGACTCTAGACCAAAAATCCACAGACGTAGCCATGGATCTAGTGGAATGAGCTCTCACCTGACCGAGAGGAGACGTGCCTCTGCCCTTATAGACCTGAAGGATGCATGAAATCCATATAGCAATAGTGACCTTGGAGATAGGCTTCCCCAAAAAAGGTTTATAGAAGGATACAAACAATTTATCAGACTTAAGGAAATTTTTAGAAGGATACAAACAATTTATCAGACTTACGGAATTTTTTTGTCCTGTGTAAATAGAATCGTAACTGTCTATGAACATCCAGCAGGTGGAGTTTGTATTCGATCTTGTTAGCAAAATTAGGAAAGTTTGATGGTCTGTTTGATATTAACTGGTGATGCCACCTTAGGAAGAAAGGATGGACTGGTCCGAAGGGAAGCTATCTTTGTGAAAAATCATATAAGGAACTTTGATGGACAAGGCCTGCAGCTTTGAAACCCTTTTGGCAGAGGTAATAGCCACCAGAAATGCTATTTTCCAAGAAAAATATTTTAGATCTGTGGTTGCAGCAGGTTCAACAGATGGAGCGACCAGAGCTTGAAGAACCATAGTAAGGTCCCATGGGGGAACAGGATCCTTGACCAGGGGCGTAACAAAAAAGTGCCTCTAATAAAGGCTTTACACAGCCTGGAGGAAGCTAGAAAGGCAGAATTCTCACCCACATGAAAATGAGAAATGGCAGCCAACTGAACCTTGACAGTAGAACTAGCTCAGTGTTGAAAAATATCAGCTAGAAAATCAGGAATGGCAGAAATAGGAGCCGTGAAGGGGTCAAACCTCCTTTGAGAGGCCCAAAAGGAAAAACATTTCCATTTGCTGCGATAAACCTTCCTGGTAGAAGACTTATGAGCAGCCACCAAAATATATCTAACTGAGGAGGATAATCCCAGAGTCCTAGCAATCATGGGAACTGTGAGCTTCAAACTGTCCAGATTTGGATGAGGAACCCCCCAAAGGGTGTGAAATCAGATCCTGAATGAGATCCAAGGCAGAGCCAAAAGGTGAGACCAAAGGAAGGGAAACCACACCTGGTGAGGCCAAAATGGGGCAATGAGGATCACTTCGCTCCCCAGTCGATGAGCTTTCTGTAGAAACCTCGGAATAAGAGGTACTGGAAGGTAAGCATACAGAAGACCGGGAGGCCAAGCATGGACTAGAGCATCCCTGGGGCACTCCCCCAGCAGGGGGGTTCAGAGCGAAAACATCGCTGCACTTTGCATTGGAAGGAGATTCCAAGAGATCGCAGCAAGGCTGACCCCACTCGAGCAAGATCTGTTCCGCTACTCTAAGATTCAGAAACCACTCATAAGACATCAGAAGAGTCCGACAACCTGTCCGCTAGGATGTTGGACTGTCCCGGAATGTGCATTGCAATGAGAAAACGACCAGTGGAGATCTCCCGTTCCCACTCTCTCATGGCCTCGCGACAAAGGGGTAAGACCTCGTCCCTCCCTGTTTGTTAATATATCAGACCACTGACATGTTGTCTGACTGAATTGCAATAGTTTCCAGAGGAAGAAAGGCATGAAGGGCCGGCAACGCTAAAAGGACCACCCTCATCTCAAACATTTATGTGCAAGACGGTCTCTACCGGAGACCACAGGCCTTGAATTGCCCTGCCCGAACAATGTCCCCCCACCCGAGTTGGGAGGCGACCATGGTCACTGTGGCTTGGGCTGGAGCAAAGGGTCGTCCCTCCAAAATGTCCGGAGAACACATCCACCATACGAGGGACGACTGACGGACTCGACAGAGTTGCACTGGATACGACAATGGAATTTCCAATAGGGACCATTGTATAGCCAGTGTCTGCTGTAAAATTCTCACATGTAACCAGGCACACGGGAGAAGCGTTACGGTCGCCGCCACTGAACCTAAGGCCCTCAACACTGATTCCGCTGTTGGAAGATGAGAATGGTAGATTAGAGACACGCATCCTCAGGTTTTTGTACTCTCTCAGAGGTCAGGAAGATTTTGCATTGCAAAGTACCTATCCTTGCACCAATGTAGCCTATCACCTGTACTGGATCTAGGAGTGATTTTGGATGCATTGATTGTGATCCCCAAATGCAGGGCAAGAATCAAGAAATAATCCCTGGTTTGGGAGTGTAGACACCTGGTGGGAGCAATGAGGAGCTAATCGTCCAGGTACGGATAGACCTGAATCCCCTGAAGCCTCAGGTGAGTTGCTACTACTGCCATCACTTTGGTGAACACCCTGGGGGCTGTGGTGAGACCAAAGGGTAGGGCTCGAAATTGGTAATTACTGAAGTGGAGGAACCTCCTGGAGCTTCTGTGCATTTTTATGTGATAGTAAGCATCCTGAAGGTCTAACGAGCACATGCAGTCGCTCTCTTGCAGGTACGGCATGATGGACTGTAGTGTGATCATCTGGAACTTCTCATTGGCAACGGACAGGTTCAGGGTAGACAGATCCACAATGGCCCCAGAGTCCCCCATTTCCTTTGGTACCAAAAAGAACCTGGAGTAGAAGCCTGATCTGGGGGGATGGTTTTGATGGCTTGTTTTTCTAGCAGCTTGGAAATTTCCTATGCTGCTGCCTCCCTTTGCGTGAGTGGTACATCCTGGACAGGTTTGGGAGATTTGGGGGGACCCACAAAGGGGACAGAGTATCCTCTGGATGTGATCTGAAGCACCCAGTTGTCTGATGTTATGGACTCCCATGCCACCAGGTGCAAGGACAATCATTCCCAGACTGCCTCAAGAGTAGAACAGTTAAGGCCACCCCTCAGGGTTGCTGTCCAGGTCTGTCTGAGAAAGGTTCTCGAGACCCAAAATTCCTTGGACCCCCTCTGCCTCTGGGCCAGTGTTCATTCTGTCCCCCTCTGCCTCTGGGGGAAAAAGAGCCCTGAGTGTCCCGGGAATACTGTGACTTCCAGAACCAAATCTTCTTTTGCCTTTTCTGGTTCTGGAAAAAGACCTTTGAGGGTTCGAGAAGAGGATCCCGAAGGCAGACTGTCTTCCCGTCCCTCTCACTCTGGACTAACATCTCTTGATTGTCTTATCAAAAGAGTAGAGCCGTCATAAGGGGCACTGGCAAAAGACACCATAAAAGTTCCGAAAATTGACAATCTGAGCCATGCGTTTCGTCTCATGGACATGCCGGACCCAGCCACCCTAGCCACTCCTTCTGTAGCATGTGAAAAAGTCGCATGGACGTGTTGGAGACTGCTTTCAAAGTAGTCACCCTCGTGGAGAACGAGTCCCTGTCCTCCTGCGACATGGACTTCGGGGGAGACACTGACAGCTCTTTACCAGGTCGCGTTGGAGTCTCGTGACATGGGCCAGGTAGTTCAGCGCCGTAATAGAAAAGGTAGCTGAAGCGTAAACCCACTTCCCTAGGTGGTCCATCATCCACGAGACTCTGTCAGGAGGATGAACCGAGGAACTCTCCTGGGCTAGTTCCTTCTTTGTGGCTAATGCTACCACCACAGTGTTTAAGGGGAGCCCTTGTTCCATGCTGGCCTATCCGAAGATGGACTCAATCTTGTCAGGCCTTTTGGGAATTGGTTCCATGGTATCAGGCTCCTTCCATGCTCGCGAGGTGACCAGGTTCACCAAGGGATCTGTGGGAGGGGGACACCCAGGAAGTAGATGGGTCCGTGCCGAAAGCCTCCAGGAACATGGACTCGTCAGAAGATGATTTGGGGGAAGACCAAACTCCCTCTTGGCGAAGGATTTCCATGAGGTCTCCAAAGCAGATATCCTCAGGAGGTGACCTGGGGGTGCCTTCCCTATCATCCAAGTCCATATCCTCGGTGAGGGTCACGGGGGGGTTGTCCAAGTGCCTCCTCTTGCACGTATGCTTACGAGGCACCTCTCTGGTGGGTGGGCCTCTCATTGGGGAACTCGCAAGCCACTTGTTCCTCAGGTGAGAGAGGAGATCTTTCAGCAAAGCATACAAGTGTTAAGGGAACAGGAAAAGTTAATTATGCAAGACCTGCTAAATGCAGCTTCAAGTAGCTTAGGTAGGACTCAATCTCTGAACCTTTACATTATAAATTCCATAGATATCTTTTCACAAATACTGCCATAATGACCTCTTCACAGCAAGTCTGTTTAATCGCTGCTTGTGTGTTTTTAGGCATACTGCACCCCCCCCCCCCCGCACCTCTAGGTACATTCTTTCAACAGATTCTCTCCAGCGCATTTTGTTTTTACTACAGTAAGTTATTTAATACAGTAAGAATAAGCATTAAAAAACTGTTATACTGCTCAATGTCAACTCCGTTACCTTTTTAGCAGATTCCTGCGTTTCAGAAAGAGGTTTCTCCCTAGAAAAATAAAAATGAATTTCTTTAACATAAAATGTCAGTCTTTGCACAAAATTTTATTTAACCACTTCAATAAAACTGTTCTAAATAAACTTAGAATTTTGAGCAGAATGTTATACAGCAACTCATCTCTACAAATAACTCCCTTAGTAAGTTCTCCTCCTTCTTGAGAGCATAAACTTCCAGACAGTGTTTTTGCAACAACGCTTCACAAAAGTAAGTTCCTAGGTATGCAGGCATCAATGAGGAGGCAAATACCTTATAAGAATGTCAGGTCTACTATTCCTCACCTGTTTCCTCTGCAGCATTCACATTTTTCATGCATTGCTAAAATTAAATACAGCACCTAATTTATGCATGGATATTAGGCAAAAAAGTGTGTTAAGCAACTTTCTGATGTCAGAAAGGTGCTCAACAAGCTTCTGTTAAGCACCCTTAAACATTGCGTATTGTGCTAAGGATTAATTGAGACCGTGCAGGTTGGCAAATTAAACTGGCAGAAGGCATGATAGCTGTAACACCTGTTAAATATCTTGCTCTGCCACAGTTATAAACAAAGTGTGACAGAAAGAAGTTAACAGCTTTTAAAGTTGTTGGTTCTTCAGATGGACACTTAATTGCCTCCTGCTCACTGTCTAGCTTTCAAAGGCTTTGTGAAATGGTAAAACACTTCATGCTCCAGCACTTTTTCTGTAACTGGTAGTACATGGAGCAGGTAATGCTACAAGCTCAAGGAAATGCAATCAGGTTTCGGCGAATCATAACCCTAATTTTATGTTCTCAACATTTTTGCCAAGAAATTTACCTCCTAAGCTTTGCTCTCATCGTGAATTTCTTGGCATAGAGGTCATTAACACATAATAAATTGGTTATAACTGGAAACTCCAACATAATCCTCTATATAGTGTCCTCTTGTATGTGATACCCAAAGTCTCAATGTCCCTCTCTCACCAGTGCATGGGATCCTTGCACTGCTGCTGGAGCAGGTACAAGCACCCTGTGTTTTCTAGTTCAGGACCCACTGTTAAACAGGGTTCTCTACCTGTGGAAAACCACTAAAAATAAACTACAAAATCTCACAATCTGCAGCTCACAATCTGCAGTGCAGTAATATCAATGATCTCTACTGCATAGACAATATGCTTGTATAGGAGCAAATATTTATTTTATTTACTTATCTATTTTACATTTCTTTACTAGGATGGTTCAACTGGGACAGTGCTCATTTTCAGCAGAGGCCCATGGAGAAAAGCTCCAGTCTAAGCTTACATACAAAAATATCACATCAAGTACGACCCTCCCTCCTTCCCCTCCTGTGGTTTCTAGTTGATCTCACCATCCAGTTCTCTTAGGTTACTTGACCAGAGGTAGCCTCTACCTTCTTTAACTTGCAAACTCAATCTGAGGTAACAGGGAAAGGGGAATTATGGGGAAGAGTTTAGCTCGAGAGTTTGAAGCTGACGCGAGCTTGGAAAATGGCCTGCTCGGTTCCGAGCTTGGAACCGATACCCATACGTAATGACTGAACGAGGATCAACAATACAGATGGAACGTTATGGTCAGATGTAACTTCTTTATCTGATATTGTTAATCCTCGTTCATTCCTTACGTATGGGACAGAGTCCCCAGCTACCTCTATTCCTGGGAGGCTCTCATGGAAGGACATTCCTAAGCACCATAGAACCAAAAGATGCTCTTCCCCTGGAGGCCAAATCCAATTTGTAATGATTGATGAAGGTATGAGGCATAGCCCAAGTTGCAGCTGCACAGATGCCATGTAAAGAAGCTCTGGCATGGAAGGCAACAGAAGTTGCCACCGACCTGGTTGAATGAGCTTTCATGGTAGTAGGCAACGAGATATTACGTTGTGTGTAAATAAAGGCCACACAGTCCTTCAACCATCTAGCTAATGTGACCTTAGCAACAGCCGATCCTAATCTATATCCAAAAAAGGCCAAAAATAACTGGTCAGATTTACAAAAGGGATTAGTCCTGTTTAGATAAAACTGGATCTGCCTGTGTATATCAAGGGTATGTAGGCAATACTCTCCTCTGTTTGAATGGTTGGGAAAGAAAACTGGCAATTCAATGGCTTGATTAATGGACATTTCAGAGATCACTTTAAGAAGAAATGATGGATTAGTTCTCAGGGACACACTCTCTATGAAAAATCAAGTATGGACCTTTTGATACATAAAGCCTGAAGTTCAGAAATACAACTGGCAGAAGTAATAGTGACCAAAAAAGTACAGTTTTGTACCTACCATAAATGCAGATGTTCGAGTGTTCACACTGCTGCAGTCATTACACTTGGGTTATCCTGCCGTCAGGCGGTCCCGCAGTCGGCCAGAGTTCCAAAGTCTTGGTCCGGCGTCGGTTGCTGTCGCTTCTTCCCGGACGTCAGTGCGCCAGGGGTATACAAGATGCATCTGACGCCATTTTCTTCAGTTTTTCTTGCCCCAGATGTCAGGTGCCCCCAATAGGTAGGCAATACTTATTGATAATAAAAAATATACATATAAAATAAAAAACAATACCTTCAGTTACAAGCAAATACACCACTAAGGTTGTATAGGATAGAAAGGTATAGACAAGTCCAGCTAGTTCAGAGGGGATGGAGGGAGGGTAACCTGGACTGCAGCAGTGTGAACACTCGAACATCTACATTTATGGTAGGTACAAAACTGTACTATGTTCATCGTGTTACACTGCTGCAGTCATTACACTTGGGTAGAATCCCAAAGCTAAGGTTGAGTGGCTGGTCTATAAAGAGTTAGGATTGGCTATGAGGCCCTGCAGAACTGCAGTGGCAAATCCTGCTCTGGATTTAGAGTAAAGAGGCAGGTGGCAATGCTTGGTAAAGGTGTGCACTGAACTCCAAGTTGCAGCCTCCAAAATTTCCTTGGTAGGTACTCCTCTGAGAAAGGCTGTTGAAGTGGCTGTTGCCCTGGTGGAATGTGGCCTAATGGTATTTGGGACGGACTTTCCATGCTGTGTAGCAGTAACAAATAGTGTCCTATCCATTTGGATATAGTCTGCTTTGAGATAGCCTTGCCCTGTGATCCTGCAGCATATGCTACAAACAGTTGCTCAGTTTTCCTGAAAGCTTTGGTTTTGTCCAAGTAGAAGCGTAGCTGCCTGTGTATGTCCAAAGAATGCAGAAGTTTCTCCCCTTTATTCTGGGGGTTTGGATAAAAAGTTGGCAAATGGATGGTTTGGTTAAGAGCCACACTAGATATCACCTTTGGCATAAAGGTAGGGTTTGTCCTTAAAGAAACCCTGTCCTGATGAAAAATTATAAAAGGTTCGACTGCCATTAATGCCTGCAGCTCTGAGACTCTTCGTGCTGAAGTTACTGCCAGGAGCAGAGCTGTTTTGCATGATAAAAATTTTTAGATCGGCTGTATTGGCTGGCTCAAAAGGTGGTAGGGTCAGTTTTTCCAAAACAAAGTTGAGGTCCCAAGTCGGTGTTGGTGCTCTCCGGGGCGGTCTTATGTTTTTAGCCCCTCTGAGGTACTGCTTTAGCAAGGGATGAGAGAATAAAGGAGGATCCGTGTTGTAATGTGCTGAAATGGCAGAGGCGTGGATCTTAATTGATGAGAAGGATAGGCCTCTGTCCAGCATCTCAGTTAAGTATTGTAAAATCTGAGGAATGTTTGGAACAAGAGGGTCAAGGTTTTGAGCCTGGTTCCAGGCGCAGAATCTCTTCCATTTTTCTAAGTAAGCTTTCCTGGTGCTAGGCCTCCTGGCCTCCAAAATGACATCCATAACAGCTTTAGAGAGAGGTGTTGCCTCTTTGGCTAATGTATCTGCCATGCAGCTAGGTTTAGGGTTTTGAGCTGACCGTGTAGGATTTGATTGTTTTGTTGAGTCAGAGGGTGTGGAATTTGAGGCAAAATCCATGGTGGTCCTTGAGTCAAGTTCCTTAAGATGGGGTACCAGTGCTGGCGTGGCCAGTCTGGAGCAATCAGGATCATCTGTGGTTTTTCTTGTCTGGCTTTTAGGAGTACCTTTGAAAGGAGAGGCAGTGGCAGGAAGGCATAAACTTTTAGGTTTTTCCAGCTGAACAAGAGAGCGTCCACTTTCCATGCTTGTTTGTGATAAGTCCTTGTGCAGAATTTTTGTAGTTGGCAATTCAGTGGGGAGGCAAAAAGATGTCTGGGCATCCCCATTTTTGCATTACCATGCTGAAGATTTGTGGATTCAATTTCCATTCGTGAGGGTCCACGATATTTCTGCTTAGATCGTCTGCCAGAGTATTTTTCTTTCCTGGCAGGAATTGTGATTGCAGGTGAACTTGATATGTTAGAGCTGTGTTCTACAAGGTCATGGCTTGCCTGCATAGGGGATAAGAATGAGTGCCCCCTTGCTTGTTTATGTACCACATTACTGTGGTGTTGTCTGTCTTCAGTAATAATTGTCCTGGATGCAAAAGGTCCTTGAAAGCTGTAAGGGCATTTTGAACAGCCAACATCTCTTTTTGATTGATGTGAAGAGGCATCCGGTCTGTGGTCCACTTGCCCTGAATGCATTTTCCTGCCATGTGTGCTCCCCAGGCATAATCCGAAGCATCTGTTGTTAGAGTTTACCTGGCTGTGAGTTGGGTAAATGGCTGACGCTTGTTTAGGTGACATGTCTGTGCCCACCATCGAAACTCCTGTTGTAGGCAGGGTATCATTGGTATTACTGCTTCTAAACTGTGAGTGTTGAGCCCAAATGCTTTTTAGGTACCATTGCAATTTCCTCATATGCAGTCTGGCATATGGTATTAGTAGAATGCAGGATGCCATGAATCCCAGGGCCTGCAGAATTTTTCTTGCAGGGAGATGGGACCTTTTTTGCCAATAATTGAAAATACTGAGTTAGTTGAACTTGTCTGTCTGGCGTGAGGTAAGCCATCTGGGCCATTGTATTTAAGCTGGCACCCAGGAATATAATCTGTTGCGAGGGCACTAGTTTTGACTTCTTTTTGTTTACTTTGTACCCTAGAGAAATTAGCAACCTTTTTACAAACGCCAGATGCTGTAGAAGAATGTCCTTTGTCTCTGTTTGAATGAGGCAGTCGTCCAGGTATGGATATATTTGAATTCCTTTTTGTCTGCAAAAAGCAATTACCGGTGCCAGGCACTTTGTGAAGACCCTGGGCGCAGTAGATAAGCCAAAGGGCAGTGCAGAGAATTGGTAGTGCATTGTACCAGCTTTGAATCTTGAGGTATCTTCTGCAATTTTGTCTGATATGGACATGCAGGTATGCCTCTGAGGTCCAGAGTAACAAGCAAAGCCTTCTTGCCCAGCATGGGTAGAAGCTGCTGTAACGTCAACATTTTGAATTTTGGAATATCCAGGTAAGTATTCAGAATTGAAAGGTCTAGTATGGGCCTCCAGGCCTTGTCCTTTCTGGGGACCAGGAAGAGTCTTGAGTAAAATCCTTGTCCTTGTTCCTGTTGTGGTACTTTTTGAATAACTCTCATGTCCATGAGGACTGAAATTTGTTTTTGTGCCTCTGCCCATTGACTTTGTGGCAGGTCTGGCATTCCTTTTAGCCTTGGTAAAGTATGAAAGTGGAACTTGTAACCTTGAGACACAATATTCAGAACCCATTTGTCTTGGGTGATTGTTTGCCAGTTTTGAGAAAAAAGGGCTAGTTTTCCCCCTAAGGGGGCTTCCAAAAGGGACGTGCTTGGCATACGAAGGGGAAAGTCATTGTGACTGTTTCCTGTAAGGTTGAGACTTGTCCTCACCTCCTTTTGGGGTTGAGGTGCCCCATTGTCATCTGTTTGAGCCTTGTGGTTGAGATCTGCCTCTTGGGCGTCTGTATCTGCCTCTCTGTGGCCTGTCTGACACTGGAAAGGACCAATTCTTTGTTGGCCAATTTCTGCTAAACAGAGGTGGCTGTACCTGTAAGAAATCCTTGACTGTTTGCATAGATTTAGCTTTGTCCTCCATTTTCTTTTTTTCTGTTTTAACTGAGCCATTAAATATTGCTGGTACTTAAGCATGTGAAACTGGCAATTTAAAGCTCTTACTGCTAAGGTTGCAGAAGTGTATACTTTCTTCCCCCATCTATCCAAAGCTCTGGAATCTGTCAGAGGGTACTGGATTTTTTGCAATGGAAGCCTTAACCCCTTTTGGACCCTGGGAAATAGTTTCTGGATCAGCAGAAGGGTTTTTGTAAAGAAACTTGTGAGAGTCAGGGACTCTATAGTACCTGTCTGGCTTGGCTGGAGCAGGGGGCAAAGAATCAGGAGATAAGCTGGATTCAGAGAACACATCATCCACAATGTCTAGCACAGGTGGAATAGTCAGCAGCCTGTGCTGAGGCAATAAAAGGAAATCCTGGAGCCTTTTCTTGGATTCTGAGTAATCCTGACTTTCCCAATGGAAATGCTCCCTCATGGTATGTAAAGTTTCCCCAAAAGAATAATCTTCAGGAGGAGAGGCTGAAGGGATAGATTCTTCAGCATCAGAGTTCTCATAGGAGGGTAGAGAGTATCCCTGGTCTGAAGAGGAATCAGAGGAAATGGGAAACCTGATCAGAGGAATCATAGTCTGTATCCTGCCTAGGCCTTTTCTCAGGAGGGGGATGGGAACCCCTGATTAGAGTAATGAGGTCTTCGGCCATTTTTAGCATCTGTTTCTTAGGCATGGAGGACTGTCCAGGAGAATGATGTATTTGTTTCTTTGTCTTTAATGGTACCTTTGCCTTGGCTGTTGTTTTAATGGTAAGTTGTGAAGGTCTGAAAACTACCTCAGAAGCCGATGCCTGCTCAGCGGCTCTGAACACATCTGAGGGATTAGTTTCCGTAGGCCCAATACCTCGAGTTTCCAGAGGCCTAGCTGTCTCCACGTGGCTCTGAGGTAGCGGGTGTCAGGGGCTGCGAAAGCACCTCACCGAGAACCAGCGATTGGCCTAGAAGAGGTTTCGTCGTCGGTTTTGGACCTCGGATGCCTGTCTTTATCCTTCTCTTTGCGGTTTTTTGGTATTGAGGTCGTCGGCTGATCCGACGGCATGGTATAATTGAACCTTCGGCCAAAGTAGTGCAAAGCAAAATCAAAATGTCTTTTTATAGTGTGTTTGTTAAATCTAGCACAAAACCGACAACTAGTGACGTCGTGATCAGGGCTTAGGCATGGAATACAGTAAGAGTGGAAGTCCTTATGAGGTATCTGCTTCCCACAAGAAATACAATTATTAACTTTTTCTGACATCGGTCTGAGGCAAGAAAAAAGTTTCCCCAATGGGGTACTTAGCTTTATTAAAGACTTCGGATCTGAAATTCGACTTCGAAAATCTCAGGAGTCGGCCGACTGGCACTTGCGAACTGCTTCTGCTTCGGGCACCACGTGGCAAGAAAGACTGAAGAAAATGGCCTCGGATGCATATTATATACTACCACTGACGTCAGGGAAGAAGCGACAGCAACCGACGCCGGACCAAGACTTTGGAACTCTGGCCGAATGCGGGACTGCCTGATGGCAGGATAACCCAAGTGTAATGACTGCAGCAGTGTAACATGACGAACATCAAGGTTTTCCATAACAAATGCTTGCGGTCGCAAGAAGAGGCTGGTTCAAAAGGTGCCACTGTCAGAGCTTGTAGAACTAATGGTAAATACCATGGTTGAATAGGTTCTCTAAAAGGTGGCTTCAGATGATTCACACCTTTTATGAAGGTCTTGCACAATTTATGGGACATGAGAGGAATCTTGGACACCCTCATAAAAATGAGAAATTGCAGCCAAATGAAAGACCTGAATGAAACAGGTCGGCCAGATAGTCTAGAATTATAGACACTGGTGCTGAAAAGGGGTCTACTTGTTTATCTTTCAGCCAACAGGTAAACCTTTTCCACTTGCTCAGATAAGTAATTCTAGTGGAAGACTTATGAGAAGCAATGAGAATATCACGTACTGGTAAAGAAAGATCATTCTGCTTGGCAATCAAGGGAATTGAAGTAGCCAAGCCATCAGCTTCAGGCTGTTTAGGTTGGGATGAATCAGGTTCTGTGGGTGTGAGATCAACTGCGGGATTGGATAGAGGATCCATGGTCGATCTAGTAGGTGAGGCCAAAGGAATGGGAACCAAATCTGTCGTGGCCAATATGGTGCTATGAGGATTACCTTTGCTCTTCAACCGCCAGGCTTTCTTCAG
Organism: Protopterus annectens; assembly: GCF_019279795.1. Classification (NCBI taxonomy): domain Eukaryota; kingdom Metazoa; phylum Chordata; order Ceratodontiformes; family Protopteridae; genus Protopterus; species Protopterus annectens. Next base: position 1,322,797,250 of record NC_056737.1, on the reverse strand, counting down.
AAACTGGGGAATGAGAGGAAAGGGCAGAAATACGTAGAGAGGACCCGAGGGCCAATCGTGGACTAGAGCGTCCCTGGGCGACTGTCCTGGTGGGGGAATCAGGGAGAAGTAGTTGCTGCATTTGTAATTGGTCGGGGATGCAAAGAGGTCACAGCAAGGACGGCCCCAGCGGTGGAAGATCTCCGCCGCTATCAAGGGATTCAGGGACCACTCGTGAGGTTGAAGAATGCACCTGCTGAGTCTGTCTGCTATCATGCTGGAACTCCCGGGAATGTGCGTTGCTAGAAGAAAATGGTTGGTAGCCATTGCCCATTGCCATATCCTCATGGCCTCTCGACATACAGGGTAAGATTTGGTTCCATCTTGCTTGTTGATGTACCAGACCACCGCCATGTTGTCTGAGTGAATCAATTGTCCCAGACGGCAGCAGGGGATGGAATGCTTGCAACGCCAGAAGCACCACCCTCAGCTCTAGAACATTTATATGCAGATGGGCCTCCAGTTGGGACCAAGTGCCTTGGACTATCTGTCCCTGACATAGCCCGCCCCCCCCCCCCACCAGGGAGGCATCCGTGGTCACTGTGGCCTTGGGTTGCTGGGGGGAAAAGGGGCGAGACCATTGAGAGAGATGGTTGTCATCCACCAATTTAAATCCTGTTTGCACCTGTGGGTTACTCGAATCATGGCTGAAAGAGGATGCTGAAAGGGATACCATTGGGGGAGCAGTAGCCATTGGAGAAGCCTCATGTGAAACCTGGCCAGGGGAACAATGGCGATGGAAGCTGCCATGGAACCCAACAGCTGCAGAACCGAGTGAGCCATGGATTTTTCCTTTGAAAGGATTGGAATTAGTTGTTGCTTTATCTTTAAAATTCTGTGCTCTGGAATAGCAGCTCTGCACTTTTTTGTGTCCAAGATAACACCTATGAATTCTGTCGACTGAGAAGGGGTGAGAGGTTGGATTTCATCCAATTTATGATTATGCCTAGCTTTTGAGCAACAAGGAGAGAGTATGCCAGGGCTTTTTCCAGTAGATGTCTGGTAGGGGCGGAAATGAGCCAGTCTAGGTATGGAAACATCTGGAATCCTTGAAGTCGCAGGTGAGCTGTGACAACTGCCATGCATTTTGTGAACACTCTGGGGGCTGTAGAGTCCCAAGGGCAGTACTCTGAACTGGTAACGACTGGCTCCCGCACGGAAGCGCAGAAATCTTCTTGATGGCCTGTCCACCTTTATGTGGTATTACGCATCTTGAAGATCTACAGAACACATCCAATCGTCTTTTTCCAAAAGCGGGAGGATAGACTGTATAGTGACCATCCGGAATTTTTGTACTCTCACAAACTTGTTCAATACACTGAGATCCAAAATTGGTCTCCAGTCCCCGGTTTTCTTTGGCACCAAAAATAGTCTTGAGTAGAATCCGGATCCTATCTGGTCTGGAGGGACTATTTGGATGACTTTTTCTTACCAGCTTTTGTATCTCTAGTGCTGCTTCTTCCCTTTGACTGGGTGGAACGTCGGGAAGATTTTTTGAAGGGACAGGACAAAGATCGAAGGGGATATAATAACCTCTGGTTATGATCCTTTGTACCAAAGAATCGGTAGTGATGGTTAGCCAGGCAGAAGGGTACAAGGAGAAACATCCCCCAACCACCACCAGAGGAAAGGAGTTGGGCTGCTCTTCAGGAGCGCTGGTAGGATTGACCAGGGGAAAGAATCCCTGGAATCCTGGTTATATGGTCCCCCCCTGCCCTGAAAGGAGAGTCTTCCCTTGAGTTCCCCCCTCTGCCTCTGGGGTAGAACTAGACCTGTGTGTCACGGAAAGGACCCTGAGATTTCTTGAACCATATCTTCCCACTCTTTTGGTTTTGAGAGAAAGCATGTTGAGGGGAAGAATAACGGACATCCACGGCAGAAAGGGTCTTACCGTCTTGTTCACATCTGGCCAGAGTGCTGTTAACTTTGGGCCCAAACAACAAGGAGGGCTCAATGGGGGCATTAAGAAAGGAAGACTTAAAAGGTTCCGCGAAGTTGCACAGGCGCATCCAGGCATGCTGTCTCAAGACCGCAGCTGAACCCGCCGCTCTAGCTGCTCCTTCTGATGCGTGAGATATCAATCGCATAGAGGAGTTAGATATAGACTCAATGGTGGCCAGCTGAGAGGCCACTTTGTCACGAACCTCATCAGACACTGCACCAGCCAAGGTTTCAGAGAGCTCAGAAACCAGATCCCTTCGAAGCCTGGTAAAATGTGCCATATAATTCAGGGACCTGATAGCGAAGGTCGCTGAAGCAAAAGTGCGCTTCCCTATTCTGTCCAGGGCCCGGGACAGTCTGGCTTTCTTCTTCTGCCAGATTCTTTTTTGTTGTGGCCGCCACCACCAAAGCATCTACAGGAAGGCCTTTGCACCAATGGGGATCTGAAGCAGGAGTGGACAAGATCTTATCTGGCCTCCGGGGAATAGCTTCAACAGTATCAGGGGCCTTCCAAGCATGCTGCACGATGAAAGTACAGTTGTGTACACTTACCATAAATGTAGATGTTAGAGTGTCTTCACTGTTGCAGTCATCACTGTAGGGGTCTTCCTGCCGGCAGGCAGCCCTCGGTCGGCCAGAATCCCAAAGTCTGGGTCCGGCGTCGGCTGTGCAGTCACCCTCCCTGACGTCAGTGCGCCAGGGGTATAAAGCTCCCAGCCGATGCCATGTTCTCCAGTCTTTCTTGCCGCGCGGTGGAAGAAGTACGCAAGTGCCAGTCGGCTGACTCCTGTTATTTTTTGGTGCTTCATTCCGAAGACATTCTTCTTTTCAAAGCTAAGTACCCCGTTGGGGAAACTCTTTTCTTGCTCCAGACCGATGTCAGAAAAAGTTAATTGTATTTCATGTGGGAAGCAAATACCTCATAAGGATTTTCACTCTTACTGTATTCCTTGTCTAGGCCCTGACCACAACGTAGCTAGTTGTCGGTTTTGTGCTAGATTTAATCAGCGTACTATTAAACGGAGATACGATTTTGCCTTTCATTACTTTGGGAGGCGATTTAATTATAACATGTGGGAGTTCATAAAAGGCGCAAGGATAAGGATAGGCCTCCGAGGTCCAAATCAGACGACAGTTTACAAGCAGAGCCAGCTGCCGGTTTGGCCGTCATCAGTGAGGCACTTTCGCAGCCCCTGTCGTTGGCCATTACAGAACCGCTTGCCGAAACGGACTCCCACGAGGAGCCAACTAGGCCTTTGAATGCTCCAGGTGCAAGACCTTCGGATACTGCTCCCTCGGATGGGTCCGGAGCCGCTGTGCAGGTACCGGCTTCCGAGGGGGTTTTCAGGCCTACGTACCTTCAGGTAAAGGCAAAGACAAAGGCAAAGACTCCTTCTAAAACAAAGACTCAAGCCCAGGCCTTCTCAGATCCAGGACCTAAATCTCAAAAACAAATGCTTAAGATGGCGGAGGACTTGCTAACTATGATTAGGGGTTCACATCCCCCTCCAGACAAAAGGCCAAGACAAGAATTGGATTATGAATCCTGTGATCAGGCATTTATCTCTTCTGTGTCTTCCTCTGAACACTTTCACACCTTACCAAAACCCAAGGGATGGCCAGACCTACCAAAACCTCAATGGGCAGAGGCATTAAAACAGGTAAGGTCCCTTATGGCTATGAGGGCCATAGAACTGGTTCCAAATTCAGAGATGGGACAAGGCTTTTATTCAAGGCTCTTTCTAGTTCCCAGAAAGCAAAATACTTGGAGACCCATCCTGGATCTGTCAGTCTTAAATACTTTCCTAGAGATATCAAAGTTCAAGATGCTTACTCTGCAGCAGCTCCTTCCAATGTTGAGCAAAAATGCATGGATGGTGACATTGGATTTAAAGGAGGATTACCTACACATTCCTATCAGACAGGAGTGCAGAAGATACCTCAGGTTCAAGGCAGGCTCGAAACATTACCAATTCTCTGCGCTGCCCTTTGGCTTGTCTACTGCTCCCAGGGTCTTTACCAAGTGCCTGGCACCAGTAGTAGTTTACTGCAGACTCAAGGGAATTCAAATTTACCGTTATCTGGACGACTGCCTTATTCAAGCAGACAGCAAGGACATTTTACTCCAGCACCTGGAATTTGTTCAGAATCTACTCAAGTACCTGGGATTCACTGTGAACGTAAAAAAGTCAAATTTGACACCCACTCAACAGATAACTTTCCTGGGTGCTCTTTTAAACACAACAACCCAGATGGCATTCCTGACATCAGAAAAACAACTACAGCTGGCTTCAACTTTCAAAAGCCTGGCGTTAATGTCTCAGCTAACTGCAAGGAAATTCCTGCAGGCTTTGGGTTACATGGCTTCCTGCATCTTACTCATACCATATGCAAGACTGCATATGAGGAAGATACAATGGTACCTAAAAAGCGTATGGTCCCAACATTGTCACAGTCTGGAAACAGTGATTGCTGTCTTGCCTTGCCTGCAAAAGGAATTCCATTGGTGGGCCATGGCATGTCTTCAAAACAAAGGGAAAGCCTTCAGTCTACCTCCAGCCTACCAAGTGATAACCACAGATGCCTCGGATTATGCATGGGGAGCTCACTTGCAGGGGAAAGGCCTGCAAGGTTTGTGGAGAGTGGATCAGAAGCATCTACATATCAACTTAAAAGAGATGTTAGCTGTGCAGAATGCCCTCTTGGCTTTCAGGGATCTTTTACAGCCAGGGCAGCTACTGATACAGACAGACAACACCACAGTTATGTGGTACATAAAGAAACAAGGGGGTTCACACTCCTACCCCCTTTGCAGACTAGCCATGACTCTATGGAACACAGCACTAGCTTGCAAAGTGGACCTACAAGCTCAATTCTTGCCAGGGAAACAAAACACTCTGGCAGACAGCCTGAGCAGGAACCTGTCAGACCCACACGAGTGGATGCTAGACACCCAAATATTCAAGATGATTACAGAAGCCTGGGGCTGCCCGGACATAGATCTATTTGCATCTTCCCACAACTACCAGTTACAGATTTTTTGCACAAGGACATATCACAAGTTAGCATGGAAAGTGGATGCTCTCTCATTCAGTTGGAGGAACCTCTCGGGGTATGCCTTTCCACCACTACCTCTCCTACCAAGGGTGTTATTAAAAATAAAACAGGACAAACCAAAGCTGATCTTACTAGCCTGGAATTGGCCTCAACAGTTTTGGTACTCAACACTGATAAATAAAACCTCCTTGGATTCTACCTCAGATTCCAAATCTTTTGTCTCAACATCAGGGCCAGGTCCTGCACTCTCATATCAAAACTCTCAGCCTGGCAGCCTGGCGTATTCAGGGTCTATGATTAATCCTACCCTTTCCAAACAGGTCATGGATGTTATCTTAGAAGCCAGATGGCCTAGCACTAGAAAATCTTATGAAGGTAAATGGAAGAGATTTTGTACCTGGATGCATGCTCAGGAATCAGATCCTCACATTCCAAATATTCCATTGATTTTACATTACCCAACAGATATGCTGCATAAGGGTTTATCTTTTTCCTCCATAAAAATACACGCCTCCACTATCTCTGCACATTACAATACAGATCCTCCAATTTTTTCACATCCACTTCTGAAACAATATCTCAGGGGAGCGAAGAAGTTAAGGCCCTCTAGGACACCACCCACTCCTGCCTGGGACCTCTATGTCCTGGAAAAACTTACTCTGCCTCCTTTTGAGCCTACTGCCACATCTGATATAAAGTATTTATCATGGAAGACTGTTATCCTACTGGCTTTAACTTCAGCCAGGAGAGTCTCGGAGTTACAAGCGCTCATGGCTGTGGAACCTTACATTATTTTTCATCAAGACAGGGTTTCTTTGAGGACTAACCCTACTTTCATGCCTAAAGTGGCTTTAAACCAAACTATTCACCTGCCAACTCTTTTCCCTAAGCCACAAAATAAGGGGGAGAGGATCTTGCATTCTTTGGACGTGCACAGACAACTTCGCTTTTACCTGGACAGAACCAAGGATATCAGGAAAACAGAACAACTGTTTCTTTTGCAGCAAATTCCCAAGGCAAAGCTATTTCAAAACAGACCATTTCTAAATGGATTGCTAATGGAATCAGATTTTGTTACTCTCATCATGGAAAGCAAATCCCAGGAAAAATTAGGACTCGCACTCTACCAGAGCTGCTGCTACTTCAGCTGCCTTTCTCAGGGGAGTACCTAGCAAAGATATTTTAGAAGCTGAGAGGTGAGGATTTCAAGGATATCGCCAAAGGATACCTCAGAAGGTGACCAAGGGGGTCCTTCCCCTTAATTTAAATCTGTGGAGTCCATGTGCTTCCTCTTACACAAACTTTTCTGGTGGACCTCCTCAGTGGGAGAAGCTGGGGAAGACAACGGAAAAGGGGATTCCTGAGGGAATATGTCCTGAGGCCCTTGACCCGGTGTCCGCTAGATGCAACCTGTGAGACCAATGTACCAGAGGAGGGCGGAGGTATAGACAGTCCGGTATCGCCAGCGGCGGCGAAAGCCTTCTCCATCAGTTGGAAGACTGGTCTACCCGGAGAGGAGTGTATGTCAAGGACAGGAGGCACCCCTCCCCTAAGTGGCACAGCCTGCCGACTCGGAGTCCCTGGATGGCTGTGGAGCAACAAGCTATGCATATGACAGCTGACATCCTGGGCCGTAGCAAAACTTTCCTGCCACGAAGGCAACTGCAGTTCCTTAGTGAGATCCATAAAGGGAACCGCAGAAGGGGAAGACTGTACTATATCCATGAACTTCAAAGGCAATGAAGGAGGAGAATAAGAAGGTGTCATTGGGGATGGGTGATCACCTCCCAAGGAAGAGTAGTTCCTGGGGGGGTGGAATACCTCTGGCCAAGAAAGCCTGGTCCACAAGACGCAACACATCATGTTCAGAAAGACTTCTAGTGGACCTCACAGAGACTGAGGGAGAAACAGGCCTGTCCACAATGGAGGCGGACACAGTTCCCATCTCATCTAATCGCACCGAGGACAACGGTGCCGAGAAAGACTGGACTACTGTAGTCTGCACTGAGGAAATCATAGGTGCCAATGGCATTGTCTGCACCGACACAGGATCGGTGCCAAAGTGGTTGTCGGTGCCGAAACTGGAACCGACAAAACTGCAGTCCGTAATAAAGGCCTCGGTTCCGAGGAATATCTCGGATCAGACGTGGTTAAGGTCTGCGCCGACTGAATGGTCGTTGCCGAAACAGTGGTAACGGTCTGAACAGAGGAGCCCCTCGGTGCCGATATAAAGAAGGCTGCAGGAGAGGACGAAGCCAAAATCATTAATGGTGCCGATGGGGCCGACAGAGATCTGGAGCCAAAATTTTAGCCTTTTTAGATTTTTGTTGGGGACAAAGGCAAGGATTTAGCCTTAGTAGAAATGCCCATTTTCTTAAGGGTTTTAGGAGGGGTCGAGACCTCTGACCCATAAATAGCCATGAAAAGGAAGATTTTAGAAGTCCCTTCAGTATTAGCTTATTTTTCCTTTCCAACAGAGTTCTATTAGAAAAGTTTTCACATAGTACAAGGTGGTTCAACAGATAAATGGGAAGCTCCCAAACAATAAACACAAAGAGTGTGCATCAGAAATAGGCAGTTTGTGCCCACATTCAGAACACCACTTAAACCCTGGACTACCCTTTTTATCTGCCATATTAACAAACAGAAAAGTACCAACAATGGTACAAGAGATTACCCGAAGGTATGAAAAGGAAAGGAAAAGGGATTACCAACGATGGCAAGGAGAAATTACCTCGCGGTAAAAAGTGGAAGGAAAAGAGAGAAAAAAATCTGAGGAAATTATAAACGCTAGATGTGATAGGGCAAGAGACAATAAAATATAAACTTTTCTGACAGAAAAGTAATTTGTAAAGCAATTAAACAATTGCCTGTACTTAGCTCAAGAGAAGTAGCTTGACAAGACCGGATGGCAACGCGGCAAACTAAATCTGGGGTAACAGGGAGAGGGGAATTGTGGGTAAGAGTTTAGCTCGAGAGTTTGAAGCTGACACAAGCTTGGAAAATGGCCGGCTCGGTTCCGAGCTCAGAACCAATACCCATACGTAAGGAATAAACGAGGATTAACAACATCAGATCAGAAATTATAAACAAAATTTACAAAAAAATTAGTGTCAACACATTTACAGAATTAAAATGTAAAAACAAAAATATATACATAGTATCAAATAGAACAAGACTTTAAACACTTGAATAGACAAATATATGGTTGAACTTGTATATGTTGAAGAACATGACATTAGTTGGGAAATTAAGCAGGGAGAATCACTTAGGCAAAGTAATGCATAGTTAGCAATACTTTGTTGCAGCTACGAATGTACCTACTTATAGAGAAGTAGTGTTGTTATAAAGGATATGCTAACAGATTTAGTATGTACAGCCAAATTGTATAAGTAATGCTAAGTTAATAATTAACCTGGAGTGTTACATGTGCAAAGCCAGGATTCAAATAAGTGTCTTTTGAGAAATATTTTGAAATGATTAAGATTGCTTATGGATCTAGTACTATGTGGAAAGGTATTCCAATTTTTTGCAACAAAGTTAAAGTAAAGAGAGTTGCCAGCTCTATTGGATACTTTGGTTACTTGGAGCAAGTCTATGTTAGATAATCAAAGAGTACAAATGTTAGAGTAGGGTTGTAGAAGATTTTTTAGGGAAGGTACATTTCAGGATTGTGCATTATTTTGTGAGCCATTATTAACTGGTTATAGTTAATAACATGAGGTAGTTCCAACCAGGAAATATTTTTTAGGCATTGACGGTGATGAGCTGGATGGGTGAAATCTGTTACAAATGTGGCAATCTTATTGCAACATGATTCTAATTTACTTAGGTCTGAGACTGAGGTTGGTAAGTATGGGGCTGCATATGTTTAAGGAGAGAAGGTAGGTTCTAGCTATGGCTACTCTTGCAGTGTCTGTTAAGAATTTTTTGTTTTTATACATTGTTCCCATTTTCTTGTGAACCTTTTTCATTGCGTTAGAAATGCGGATGTCAAATTTTAGTCTGTTGTCAATTATTACGCCCAATAGTTTTGCTTAAGAATCTGGGAAAATCCTAGTATTACTGGCAGTGATATAAAAGTTAGCTGGGAGGTTAGTAGGTTTAGATGGATGAAAGATCACAAGTTTAGTTTTATTACGGTTGAGAATGAGTTGATAGTTTGCTAGCCACGTTTCAATATCAGAGAAGGCTTTTTGTGTCACTGTAAGAAGTTGAGTTATTGTGGATGCTGCACATATGAGGGTTGAATAATCTGCCTTAAAGGCACAGCACTCCCTTATAATATTCTAGCATGTCGAGTAGTTGATTACTAGCATCCTCTCCGGTTCAGCTGGTTAATCTGGGAATCTTGAGACAATGCTACAATTGTCTCATGTACACAGACAACCCTCTCCTCCTCCCAACAAACACAAATACATGTGAGAGATGCAACTATATAGCCAAACTGGGGGCTGCTCTCTCTCTCAACTCAGGACTGGCAAGACCAGACAGGAGGAGAAGGTAACCACACACACAGCAAACCCAGTCCCACATAGACCTACCACAACTGCAAACCAAACACATAACACAAAGACATACTCTGAGGCTCTAACAAAAAACTTACCAAAACAATAGAGGCTCCCAAAGCAGACACCCAAAAATCCACCACCTCAAAACATAACACATGCAACACACACTTCAATAAATCAGTGTCAAACAATCACAGCCCTTAAGGCCAAACACCATGCCTGATACACTAGTAATAGATGACTCTATAGTCAGACACACTGACGTTCCGCTTACCAGGCTGAACAAGGAGAGGGTAACGGTGAGCTGCCTATCGGGAGCTAGGATCCGCCACATAACACACGCACTCAGGTCACTCCAAAGCAAGTACAAATATGACTCAGTCATTGTCCATGCCGGCGTGAATGACCTGAGACGTACCTCCCTGGACTACATGAAGAGAGACAGAGGAGCTCTCTGATTATGTAGCCCAGGCTGGTATGACCCTGACCCTGAGCAGCATCTTGCCCTCACCAAGAATGATGCCACAATACAAAGACAAGATGATCAGCTTTAATAATTGGCTCAATTACTGGTGTCATTCTAGGGGGATCCAATGTCTGTCTGCTTGGGATGGCATGCTGGATAAGCCACGCTGCTTCGCAAGGGACGGCTTGCATCTGTCACTACTGGGCTTCCGGATATTGGCTAAGGCTCTTGCCACCCCCATAGTGCCTTTTTTAGGCAAGGCTCAAATGACAAACCCACCTCCTTAGAAAACAAAAATGGAAAAAAATTAAGGGTAATGCTGCTCAACGCCAGAAGTCTAAATCTCAAGATGCAGGCTCTCGAAGCACTCCTCAGTATGGAGAACATTGATGTCTGTGCAGTGACTGAAACCTGGTTCAAGGCTCCTGAGAGCACCCCAGCGCTACCAGGCTATACCTCGTATCATGCTTTTTGGCCCCAAAACTCGGGCCAAACCAAAAAGGGAGGGGGAGTGTCCATATTCATCAAGGACACCCACACCTCCAGGTTAGTGGCAACACATGAAGCATCCGAGACCATCCAGGTGCAACTAACCGTAGGCAAAACTGCTATACAACTGGTAGCATGTTACAGACCACCCTCCCAATCTCAGGAATCCCATTCAGCCTTCCTGAAGACATTGGAGGATATGAATGTCTCACCAAACACCATCATATTGGGAGACTTCAACTACCCTAACAGACTGGGTGCATTATTCTAGCCCTAACACCCTAGCCCAAAGGTTCCTGGAATTCATAAATTCAAATGCAATGGAACAGCTAGTCACCTCTCCCACAAGGGGAGATAATTTACTAGACCTGATCATCACAAACATGGGGACAAAGTGCTCCACACCGTAAATATACCCCTCACTAGTGAGATCTGACCACAAACTAATCACCCTGGATATACATATCCCACCTCCACCCCCCAACACAAAAGACTACAGTGAAAAACTTCTCAAAAGCAGACTTTACACTTCTTAAGACTGAGATGGTATCCTTTAAGCCCACTGTGCCAGTGGAAACCACATCCCACAATGCTGAATCCTTCACAAATGCTTTCTACGGACATCTCCAAGAATGCATGGATCATGCAATCCCAAATAAAACCAAGACCCTCTCCACCAAGGGAAGGCGTCCCTGTCTGGTGGACCCCAGCCATAAACAAATTGTATAACAAAAGAAGGAAGCTACTGCACGACAGAGCAAAATCCCATAAAGAGAAAGCTACGTACTCTCATAAAAACATCCAAAGCCAACTTTGAGAGAAAAATCGCTATGGCCACTAAAGATAACCACAAGGCCGCCTTCTGCTATGTTAGAAACCTGGGCGGAAACCCTCAGATATGCTCAGAGTTAGTTCACAATTACAAAAAATACACTGAACCCACAGATATTGCCAACATTCTGGCAGACAGGTTCAGTGCAAATTTCTCCCCTCCCTCACCCCCAAAAGAAGAAATACTTATCCCAGCTGAATGTAACCTCCCTGACACAGATATTGCCAACATTCTGGCAGACAGGTTCAGTGCAAATTTCTCCCCTTCCTCATACCCAAAAGAAGAAATACTTATCCCAGCTGAATGTAACCTCCCTGACACAGATATTGCCAACATTCTGGCAGACAGGTTCAGTGCAAATTTCTCCCCTCCCTCACCCCCAAAAGAAGAAATACTTATCCCAGCTGAATGTAACCTCCCTGTCATCTCAGATGTCCAGGTGAGACCCGCCCTCAGCAAAGCTAAAAACACAGCATCAATGGGACCTGACGGTATCCCGGGTTGCATGCTACGTGAACTCCAAGAGGAGCTAAACCCGCACATAAAAATGCTATTTAACCTTAGTCTTACTACAGGATATGTACCTGAACAATGGCGTACAGCAACAGTGGTCGCACTCCACAAAGGATGCACCTCTACAGACCCTGGTAACTACCGCCCCATAAGCTTAACCAGCCTGGTCTGCAAAGCTATGGAAAGAATCATTATGGAACTCAAACAGAAACATTGGGGACCTACAGACACTTGACCCCACCCAGTTTGGCTTTGTAAAGGGCAGATCCTGCCTTTTGAACCTGGTTGACTTTTTCGAAACAGTCACTAGAGCCACTGACGAGGGCAAAGCAGTCCATACAGCCTACCTGGACTTGGCTAAAGCTTTCGACACAATACCCCACTCAGGCATCATAGACAAGCTCAACAGCTTAAATGTAAATCCATATGTCACAAGATGGGTTGCAAACTGGCTAAAGGATAGAACCCATAAAGTCAAAATCGCTGGAGCCATGTCAGACTCAAAGCCAGTCAAGTTGTGTCCCACAGGGCTCTGTCCTGGGACCCCTCTTGTTCGGCATTTATTTCTCAGATGTGAAAGCAAACATGGGAGGGTTGTGGCTGACAAAGTTCGCAGATGACTGCAAACTAGGCGCCATAGTCGATACACCAGCTGACACACACATCCTACAGAAAGGCCTCACTGAAACGGACAATTGGTGCCGGAGTCATGGCCTTAAACTAAATGCCAAAAAATGTATAGTCATCCCCTTTGGGAAAAACAAAGTACCCACAAATTATCACATAGACAGTAACTCACTGAGTACGGAAAAAGTAATCAGAGACCTGGGGACCCAAGTCGATAGTGACCTCTCATTTGACACCTACGTTGCCAAAGTGGTTAGAAAGACTTTCTACCTTGCCCACCTTATCATGAAGGGATTCACATCCAGATCAAACGAGGTCATTGTACCCCTATACTCCTCCCTTATCAGGCCCATGATTGAGTACAATGCCCCATTTGGTATGTACCTCACCTGGCACTTGCAACAGCTGGAGAGACCCCAAAAGTACCTCACCAAGAGGATCAAGGGTCTCCAACATATGCCATATGCTGCCAGACTAAAGAAACTCCAGCTCTATTCAGTAGCATACCGCCTACTCAGAGGTGATCTGTGCCTGACGTACAAGGCCATGTCCAATCAGGAACTGATGGACATGCTCCACCTCAAAAAATCCAAATCCATCAGAACCACGAGAGCTAAAGATTTAAACCTCAGCACAAATAATAGGACATGCTGGAGGGACAGATTCATAACCCAGAGGCTTCCCATACTCTGGAACAGAATCCCAGTTCATGTTGGGCACAGCCCCTCACTGACTCTCTTCAAGAGAAATCTTGACAAGTGGATGGGAGATCGTAGGTTTACCCCAGGGGTCATCTCTGTGTCACTACTAAACAGAGGCACAGTAAACTAATTCGATTATGTAAGGGGGTCTTCACTGTGTCACTACTAGACAGAGGCACAGTATTCTAAATCTATTCTGTACACTTTTGTACCATTACATGGGGTGGCGAAAGCCACATCACTATGGCTAGGCTTATAAATGTCCCAGGGCAGATAGCCTAGTACTAAATTATGAAACTATATTGTATGATAATTGCTTGACAGGAGGCAGTAATTAAGATCATTTATGAATATGCTGAAGAGGAGGGGCCCTAGGATTAACTCTGATGGACTCCCAAATGCAACAGGAAGGAGTGGGGATAGATCTTGCTTCCATTTCACAGCTTGCTGGCGGCTAGATAGATAACTTTGAAACCAGTTAGCATCAGGGTTGATATTAAGATTTTTCAGAGTGGACAGTAACTTAGGATGGGAAACTGTATCAAATGTTCTAGTCATGTCCAAAAAGACTGAAGACACTAATCCGCCACCATCTCGGAATTTATTTATAGTATTAGTGAAACTTAAAAGAGCTGTAGTAGTGCTATGATGTGGTCGGAATCCATGCTGTGATGAGAGGAGATTGTTTAGAAGGTGTTTAAGAAGTTGAAAGTGGATACACCTTTCGAGAATTTTAGAAAGTGGTGAAAGTATAGCAATGGGCCGGTAGTTTGTTAGTTCTGTTAAATTGCCTCCTTTGTGTAATGGTGTAATATATGCAATTTTCCAAACAGCTGGGACATACTCTTCTGTTATAGAGCGGTTTATAAGTATTGACATAAGGAAGGCAATAACATCTGCTGTTAATTTTAGATACTTTGCTTGCAAGTTATCTGCTGCCAGTGAAGTGGTCTTCAACTTCTTTAATAGTTATGCAATAGTTTGTTTTGGGACTGTCTGAAATGAGAATACATCTACAATATACAAAACATAACGTATATACAAAATATAAAATACATAAAATATACAATCTACAATAAGACTCAGAAATAATACATACAAACTCTGCAATAACGAGAAGAGATAGATCTAAAAAAAGGGGGGCAGGATAGACCTTCTTTACCCCTCTACGCCCAACATCACACCCTACACCAGTAATATACCCATCTTTTCCAACGCTGAGGTACTAATCTCTTTTTTTGAAGCTCAACATATCAAAAAGAATTTGCATAACAGTAATATATATCCCACCAGATAACAATATACCAGTGATGGAAAATATTTTATCCTAGACAGCCCAAACAATAGACCTCTAAACAATAATCATAGGAGACGTAAATATAGATTAGCAAACCACAGCTGCTCCCCCACAAATGTTATAAATCTGTTATGTTTTTGCTCAGCTTATCAATACTCCTAACAATATACAGCAAAGATGCTACTTGCCAATCCACCCTAGACTGGATCCTAGTATCCCACCCCACCAATTACCCCTCTTTCAGTACACTGTCTAGCTCCCTCAGCAATCATCTGCTAGCTTATTCCCTTAGAACAAGCTCCCAACAACTAAGAGTACATACTGTAAAATCAGTTAGGAACTCAACTAATTTTTTTTCAGCATAAATTCAACAATCACCTACATGAAATAGACTGGACACCCCTTAAACAGCTACCCCTTAATGATGGTGTACGATAAATAATACCTTCCTTCACATACTTAACACCCTAGCTTCCATTCATATAAGAACCAAAAACAACTCTGCACATTGGCTCTCTAAGGAATGTAAACACAGGATGAAGCAAAGGAACCTAGCCTGGATAACCTGGAAACGGAACAAAATCATGTTAATTTCAAAACGCTACTTAAAGTGAAAAAACTAATCAACAGAGATCAGTCATATTATTCCTAGCTTCAACTCCAACATAAAATTAACCCCAATAAATTTTGGCACTCAACATCTTCTCTACTTAACCCTGGAACAAATAGAAAGCACACCCTGATACCCCTCCATCACAAATACCTGAAAACTGTATCAAGCACTTCATAAAATGAATATCAGACCTACTAACCCACCTAATGCTGGATCCCCTCCCACCCTTTTCATACACCAATCCTAGATAATCAGCTACTTTGAACCCTGTCATTAATAACCCCCTTACACAAAAAAAATGTCATACAAACCCCATTCTCATTTCAGTCCATACCCACTGACACAATTTACTACAAAAACTAAAACCCTGCTCTACTTCAGCTGATAATCTTCCACTGCACTACCTCAAACTAGCTGCTAACTCAGTCGCCTACCCAATCAGTATCCTTATAAATAGGTCTCTGTCTGAATCAGAAGCATCTACCATATGGAAACAATCTTACATCACCCCCATCCACAAAGGAGGCAACTCTTTTGATCTATCCCAATTTCCGTTCTGTATCCATCTTGTCACCCATACCCAAAATTCTCGAGAGACGTATCCATCAGTAGGTAATGCAATTATCTATTGTAAAACAATCTTTTAACCAAAACCCAGCATGGTTTCCGACCTATCCACAGCACAGCTACAGCCCTATTATCTTTTACAGACAGTGAACAAGGCCAGAGATGCAGGATGCTACAGCCTCAGTATTCCTTGATCTCTCCAAGGCCTTTGACAGTGTCTCGCCCCTTACTATTAAACATACTGTCTAGCTTGGGCTTCTCACATAACACAGTAAAATGGTTTCAGAGTTACCTCAAGGATCATAAACAAGCAGTGAAATGGTCCAATTAACTCTCACCCTTTCTCCACAACCCCACTGGAGTCCCTCAAGGCTCCATCCTAGGACCTCTACTCCAACATTTTCACAAACAACCTTCACACTGCCTCTCAGCCTGGAAACCTCATTCAATACGCTGATGACTCCACCATAATCTGTACTGTCCAATCACTACCAGAACTGCTTACAAAACCTCAGTCCTTTACTGCAGTCGAATCCTGGCTAAGAAATGCCCAACTCTTTCTTAATCCAAAGACGACAAAACTAGTTCTCTTCCTTCCCAGGAACACCTCCTCTGTCACTGATCATTTTAAAATCCGTGCATCTGACAACACTGTCATAGAAATAGTGCAGGAAACCAAACTTCTAGGAGTTATCATTGACAAACTTTCAGTCAACCCCCATATACAGCAAAATATACAGAAAAGTCATCAAAAACTGGGACTCTTACATAGAAACAAACATTTATTTACTGCAGGAACCAAAACTACCCCTGCAAAAACATTTTTACTTCCCTTCCATCTTTATGGTGCCCCTATCCTAACTAAGTTACAAACGTCTACCATAAGCAAGCTGGAACAGTGCTACAACAAAGCTGCAAAGTATGCCACAAAATCTAAATATCACACACCCCACTGTAAACCACTCCTAGAATTAAACTGGCTTGAACTCCCCAACCAACTTGCCTTTATTCAGCTATCCACCTTGCACAACCTTATTTTCAAGCCTACCACCTGCCCTGCACTAGCCAATCTATTCACACCTTACACACCAAATCAATCCTTACACACCAAATCGATCCCTACAATCAGAAGACAAAACTCTTAGCCATTTTAAAACCCACATGAAAAAGTACAGTTGTGTACACTTACAATAAATGAAGATGTTAGTGCATTCACTGTTGCAGTCATCACATTTGTAATATCGGCCTGCAGGTAGCCCTAGGCTGGTCTGAATACTAGAGTCTTGGATTCCTGCGTCAGATGCTGTCTCGTCTTCCATGACATCAGGGGCATAAAACATGCAGCCGACACCATTACATTAGTTTTTCTTGCCCCAGATGTCAGATGCCCCCACGATGGAAAGCAATTATATGTTATTGTACACCGCCATCAAAAAGCAAATATACCAGAAAACTTAAATACACCAAACAAGGAAAGGTAGAGCCAAGAGAAGCCAGGGG
Source organism: Protopterus annectens (assembly GCF_019279795.1). Classification (NCBI taxonomy): domain Eukaryota; kingdom Metazoa; phylum Chordata; order Ceratodontiformes; family Protopteridae; genus Protopterus; species Protopterus annectens. The sequence continues at coordinate 1,322,780,097 of NC_056737.1, read as the reverse complement.
GCTGTAGGGACTGTAACCAGCACTGCAGCAGTGAATACACTCGAACATCTACATTTATGGTAAGTGTACACAACTGTACTATGTTCTTCGTGTTTCACTGTTGCAGTAATCACATTTGGGTTGATTCCCAAAGCTAAGGAAGGGAGGAGGAAGTTAGAGAGCATTAGGGCCAGCTATTAAGCCCTGCAAGACTGCAGTGGCACAACCAGCTCTTGATTTAGAAAAAAATAGGCATGTGGTAATGCTTGGTGAAGAGCTCCAGGTAGCAGCTTCTAGGATGCCCCTGGTAGGGACTCCTCTGAGAAAGGCTGTAGAGAGCTGCAGCCCTGATGGAATGTGATCTTATCCTCTGTGGGGTAGGTTTTCCATGGTGCTTGTAGCAGAAATGAATGCAATGGGCTACCCAAATGGTTTGCTTTGAAATGGCCTTCCCCTCTGCCCCAGCAGCAAAGCCAACTAGCAGCTGTTCAGATTTTCTGAGAGGCTTAGTCCTGTCCAAATAAAATCTAAGTTGTCTGTGCACATCGAGAGAGTGCAGTATTCGTTCTCCTTTGTTTTGTGGATTAGGGAAAAAAGTAGGCAAATGAATGGACTGATTTAAGGCCACACTAGGCACCACCTTGGGCATAAAAGAAGGATTGGTCCTGAGGGAAACCCTGTCTGCATGGAAGATAATGAAGGGCTCCACTGCCATGAAGACCTGTAATTCAGACACTCTTCTTGCTGAAGTGATGGCTAGAAGGAAGGCTGTTTTCCAAGAAAGGAACTTCAACTCTGCAGTTGCAGCTGGCTCAAAGGGAGGGAGAGTGAGCTTTTCCAATACAAAGTTAAGGTCCCAGGCTGGAGTAGGGGCTCTCCTAAGGGGTCTTAAATTTTTGCCTCCTCTAAGGAATTGCTTTAGCAGGGTGAGAGAGGAGAGGGGTGGCTCAGTATTATAATGTGCTGAAATGACAGAGGCATGAATTTTAATTGACGAGAAGGATAGCCCCTTGTGGAGCATTTCTGTTAAGTACTGAAGAATATATGGTAAGCTGGGCACCATTGTGCCATCCCCTGAGTCTGGCTCCAGGAACAGTATCTTTTCCACTTTTCAGCATAGGATTTTCTAGTACTAGGCCTCCTTGCCTCCAGAATGACATCTAGCACCTGCTTACTGAGGGATGCTATTGGAGAGTTTAAGGAATTCGCCAGGCTTCAAGGTTCAGGGTTTAAAGCTGAGGGTGCAGAACTTTGCCCGCCTGCTGGGACGGCAGGAAAGGGTCTGAGGCAGGTGCCATGGTCCCAGCAGTGTCATACTGCGCAAGAGGAGGCACCAGTGCTGGCATGGCCAGTCTGGTGCAATCAGTATTGTCCTTGGCTTGTCCTGTTTGATCTTTTGCAAAACCTTTGAGAGAAGAGGCAGAGGGGGAAAGGCATAAACCGAGAAGCTTTCCCAGGTAAAGGACAGGGCAGCCACTTTCCAAGTCTGACTGTGGGAAGTCCTTGTGCAGAATTTGTCCAATTGGTAGTTCTGATGGGAGGCAAACAGGTCTACCTCTAGAGTTCCCCATTTGTTCAAGAGGTTGAATATTTTTGGTTCCGATTTCCATTTGTGTGGGTCCATGAGATTTCTGCTTAGGTCGTCTGCCAGTGAATTTAGCTTACCTGGCAGGAATTGAGCTTGTAGGTTCACTTGGTAGCTCAAGGCTGTGTTCCACAGAGCCATGGCTAGTCTGCAGAGAGGGTACAAGTGTGTACCCCCCTGTTTATGTACCACATAACTGTGGTGTTATCTGTCTTTACCAATAGTTGTCCTGGAACAATGCGATCTTTGAGGGCGGTCAGGGAATTCTGTACAGCTAACATTTCTTTTTGGTTGATATGCAGGTACATCTGTCTTGGGTTTCATTTGCCCTGAATGCACTGCCCTGCCAAGTGTGGCCCCCATGCATAGTCTGATGCGTTTGGTAGGGTATGGGCGGCAGGGGGTAAAGTAAAAGGGAGCCCCTTGTTGTGGTAGCAGGCCTCTGCCCACCAAAGGAACTCTGTCTTTATACAAGGAATGATGGGAATCATTGATTCCAGGTCCTGAGAATGCTGGCACCATAGGCTTTTTAGATACCATTGTAGTTTCCTCATATGCAGTCTTGCATATGGAATTAGTAGAATGCAAGAGGTCATGAACCCCAGGGCTTGCAGAATTTTCCTGGAAGATAGCTGGGTCTTTGTGGCCAATAGTTTTAAGGAGGTTGTCAAATAAAGTTGCTTCTCTGGAGTGAGGGAAGCCATCTGGGAAGCTGTGTTCAAGCTTGCTCCCAGGAATACAATCTGTTGGCAGGGTACTGGGTGAGATTTCTTTTTGTTTATGGTGTACTCCAGTGAGGTTAGGAGTTTCTTTACGAATGCCAGATGTTTTAATAGCAAGTCCTGGCTTTCTGCCTGAATCAATCGTCCAAGTATGGGTATTATTTGAATATGTCTCTGCCTGCAAAATGCAATGGCTGGAGCTAGACACTTTGTGAATACCCTGGGTGCAGTAGATAAGCCAAAGAGAAGTGCAGAGGAACTAATAGTGCATGGAGCCTGCCCTGAAGCATAGGTATCCCCTGCAAGATTCCCTTACTGGAATGTGCAGGTAAGCTTCCTTCAAGTCGAAGGTTGCCAACCACGCATCTTTTCCTAACATAGGAAGCAGCTGTTGAAGTGTTAGCATTTTAAATTTTGGGATTACCAGAAAGGTGTTTAGAATAGAGAGGTCCAGGATAGGACGCCAGGAACTGTCTTTTCTGGGTACCAGGAAAAGTCTTGAGTAAAAACCTTGTCCCATTTATTCTGCTGGGACAGGTTGAATAGCCCTGATATTTAGAAGAGAGAGAACCCGCTGTTGGGCCTCTGACCATTGATTTGGGGGTAGGTCTAGCCAACCATTTGGGGTTGGTAGGGTGTGGAAGTGGAATCTGTATCCTTGGGAAACTATATTCAAAACCCATTTGTCCTGGGTAATGAGTTCCCAGTTTTTTTGCATGCAGGGCGAGCTTTCCTCCTAAGGGAGTAGGCAGTTGAGCAGGGCTTGAAAGGGTTAAGGTTAAGTCATTGTGCCATTTTTCCATAGGGGGGTGGCTTCCTACCCCCTGCTTTGGAAGTGGGAGCCCACTACTGCCTAGGCCTGTGCGTAGCCTGAGACTGTAACCTAGGTGGTCTGCTGTCCCTGGGTTTGGACTGAGAAGGCCTGGAAGAGACTGGAAAGGACCAATTCTTTGAAGGCCAATGCCTACTAAATCAGGGAGGCTATACTTGTAGGAAATCTTTAACAGTTTGCATAGATTTAGCTTTTTCCTCCATCCTTTTGAGGACGACTACTGCTTTGTTGCCAAACAGGCAGTCTTGGTTTAAGGGAGCATCCATTAATTTAGCTTTAACATGATATGGCAAGTTTTGCTCCTTAAGCCAGCGTGCCTTTTATGTACAGACCCAGTGACAGGAGCCCTGCAAGATGCTTCTAAAGAAAACCACATTGCAAAGTATGTTTACCAACTTGTTCTGCAGAATGCATTAAATCCTGCAATTGTGTTCAGCACAGTCAGGAATCCTCATCATTTTCTGTTTAAGCAGTCCCATAATATGCTGGTGGTACTTTAACATATGAAACTGGCAATTTAAAGCCCTAATGGCCAAAGTAGCTGAAGTGTATACCTTGTTACCCCATCTGTCCAAGGTCGATTATTTCAGCAGTAGCCTTATTGCCTTTTGGTCCTTGGGAAATGGTTTCTGGATCCGCAGTAGGATTCTTGAAGAGGAACTTGTGAGTGTCAGGCACTCTAATACCAGTTAGGTTTTCTGGGAGCTGGAGGTAAGGTGTCTGGGGAAAGGCTAGATTCCAAGAAAGCATCATCTACAATGTCCAGAACAAGTGGGATAGCGAAGGGCCTGTACTGAGGAAGGAGTAAGAATTCCCTAAGCCTCTTTTTGGAGTCAGAATAATCCTGGCTTTCCCAGCAGAAATGCTCCCCAAGAGTGTGCAAGGTTTCACCAAAAGGAAAATCTTCTGGAGGGGAAGCAGAGGGAATGGAATCCTCTGCATCAGAATCCTCATAGGTAGATAAGGGCAAATCCTGGTAATCAGAAGGAACAGAAATACCAGATTCCTGATCAGAAGGAAAATCAGTTCTAGGTCTCTTAGAGGGGGAAGGCTGGCTTCCCCTAATTAAGGTAATAAGGTCTTCAGCCACTCTAAGCATTTGTTTTTTAGGCATATGGGCCTGAGCATGCAGTTTGGACCGCTGTTTTCTAGGCGTGGTGCGAGTTTTAGGCCTGGATGAAGAAGATGGCGTCGGTTTGGTTTAAAATGCAAGTCTGTAGGCGTGAGTACACCCTCAGAAGCCGGTGCCTGCACAGCGGCTTCGGACCCATCCAAGGTAGAGACATCCGCAGGTTCCATAGTCGAAGAAGCATCTTGCGGCATACTGGACTCCGAATGGGTCTCAATAGAGGCCTGCAAATCTGAAGTAGTGGGTATCGGGGGCTGCGAAAGCACCTCACTGAGTACCGGCGGACTGGCGACTATTTTAACGGAAGTGTCGTCGGCAGTTTTGGACCTATGCAGTCTGTCTCTGTCTTTATCCTTACATTTTTTCGGAAGATGGGTAGTTGGATGGCTTAACGAAGTCATTTTGGATTACGGATACAGAGTACCAAAATAATTTGCTGCAAAGATAACCTGATGACGAACAGTTCGGGGGTTGAACAAGGCACAAAACCGACAGAGAGGGACGTCGTGGTCTGGGCCTAAGCAGGGGATGCAGTACGAATGAAAATCTTTATGAGGTATTTACTTTCCACAGGTATGAAAATTGTTAACTTTCATTGACATCGGTTGGAGCAAGAAAAAAAGATCCCCAACGAGGTACTTATCTTTTTGAAGACTTCGGTTCTGAAACTCGAAAAAATTTCGGGAGTCGGTCCACCGGCACTTGCGAACTGCTTCTGCTTTGGGCATTGCACGGCAAGAAAGACTGATGTAATGGCATCGGCTGCATGTTTTATACCCCTGACGTCATGGAACAGACAGCATCCGACGCAGGAATCCAAGACTCTGGTATTCAGGCCGGCTGAGGGCTACCTGCAGGCAGATAACCCAAATGTGATGAATGCAACAGTGAAATACGAAGAACATCCAGGTCACTCTCTGTATTCATACTCTCTCTCTGTACTTTGGAATTCACTACCTCTAGCTACCAGGTCTATGCCTGGCCAAACCCATTTCAAAGCCTCTTTAAAAAAAAATCATCTCAAAAAGACATGGCTCTGCTCCTGCATAAAGCCTGCCTGATGCTCAGCTCTTCCTTCTCTTCCACACTAGCCTCATCCTCCTCTTCTGTCACATTTCAATCCTTCACAGTCTGCAAGATCCTAAGGCTCTTCTAACTCCTTCTCTGTTTCTATACCATATCCTTACGCTACTGCTAAGGCTGTATTGCTTCTATTCTTTTTAACTCTCTCACTATCCTTCTGCATCACTAACTTTTTGGCTATTACTTTCCTAACTGAAACTAACATTTTATTTTTTCATGTACTAGAGCAGTTAATGTCACACATTGCACTACCTACATACTATTTTTGGACACTATATCATGTATGGTGAGAGTGACTATTATTGTCTATAATGTTTTAACTCTATAGAATCGTCTAGATGTGTAGTATATATTGTAACATCTTGTAACATAGTTTGTTCTTTCAACTTATTTTTGTATAGTATTTCTAATGCGATTTGCATTGTACTGGATTTTACTGCATTTGTATTGTACTGTATGTGGAGCTTTTCTCCCCGGGCCTCTGCTGAAAACGGGTTCTGTAAACCCAGTCAGACCACCCTTGTAAACAAATGTCAAAAACTATTGCTTGGATTGTTTGGTGCTGGCATTGTGGGAGACTTGCTATTCTTAGTCCGTGTTAAAGTGTTCATCTATATTGTTTGTGTTATCAGGTATTTGGGGGGGGGATTGGTTTGGCCAGGATGAAGTATATTATTGACTGTGTTCCAGAATTTGTCGATTAATTCTGTATTTCCACTGTAAATTAGAATAGCAGTGTAGAATGTAAATAATAATTTCACAGGCAATGCCCACCATGGAATTGGGAACAAGCAACGGATTATGAACTACCCAAAGGTAGGGCATGGTACAGAAATGCCTGTGTCATGCACATCAAAGGTTACACAGTAAACTCACTAATGGCAAGCTCTCTCATATAGCTCCATAACAGATGGCAAACCTTTTTTGTATACATACAAAGTTTAGGTTTACATGTGCACTAATCAGAGAAGAGATTTATTTTACTTGAGTATCTTTGTAAAGCTGCACTAACTGGAAAAATCAAGGTTGCCACGGCCAGAAGTGAGCTATTATGATGAAACGTGCTTTCCTCATTTTCATAAGAAGGAACTTGGTGATAACATGTACAGCAGTTTCCATTTGTTCACTATCCAAGTCCCTTACGTTGACAGTAATTGAGAGGAGAAACAGAAGTCCATCTACAAACCACAGTTGTGAAGGTCAGAAATGGTCCTGCTCAGCTGGTGTGAAAAGGACTAGTAGAGAGAGGGGACTAAAAATCTGAAGATACAGATTCCAAAGGTTAGCCCGATTCCAGACAAAGAAAAAAGCAAAAGGAATTAGCTGTGGTGCTTCTAGTTGGGTATGTGCAAGTTGGAATTATTTAAATCCAGAGTGACCAGCAGTCCTTTTGGTATCAATTAGGGAAGGAGGACCTGCAGAATTAGCAATCTGAACAGGACACGTCTCAAAAACATGTTCAGTCTGGGCCTCCAGAAGATCTCCTCCTTTGTGGTTAAGAACAGTTCAGGAAATAATCCCTTTCCTTGCTCCTCTATGAGTAACATTGTTGTGGCTCTGTACAGCAGCAGCCAACTCAAAATTGATTGGGCTTTTTATCTGATCTGATGGAGCAGGCAGGGGTGGTAGAAAGGAAGGAAAAATTCTGAATTTTATTTTGTATCCTGTTGACAAAGGCATAGCTAGGGTGGGGTGAAGGAGGCTGCAGCCTTGAGCAAAAGGTGCTAATGGGTACACAATCAGGACATGACAACCAATAGGTAATGCAGTACCAGCTTTCATTTCTGTAGTGGCAGGCATGCATTCAGATACTGCTTTTGTGGCAGGACTGAAGTACTGCAGTGCTTAAGTGTGTGGTACATTTCATAACAAGTGACTTGCTACAGTTTTAAATGCAGAAACAGGACTTTTTGCATTCCTCAATTTACAGTAGAGGAGTACAGCTCGAGCTAGCTAAGGCCTGTATATTAATATAATCTCTCTTACTACTAGACCAAAGTCAGATATAGTACCAGTTTCTTATCAAGTAGGAAAGTCTTCTTCCCAAAATGTGAGAAGGGTGAAGGAAGGAAGCAAATGCACAGTTAGCACTGGCTATTAATCATCTTGTTTGGGGGGGGGGGGTCTTACCTCCCCCTTATCTTGCTGCTTTGCACTTGCGTCTGCCACTTCTCCTTGCTAGCTTGTTCTTTAAAGGCCTTCTGATTAAATTCCCCTGGTCTTGGTCATAGTTAGGTCAGGTAATTTTTACATTAGGAGATGGGCAGATGAAAATATTGCTTTACTGACTCCACAGACTCTTCCTTTCCCTCAGCTATTTAAAAAATTACTGAGAAAGAGGAATCAAAAAAACAAATCTTGGTCCAGAAGGCTGTTTAATAACTGCACCATACCACCCTCTTTTCTAGGGCCTGAATTTTTACCAAAGCAGGTTTACAGACTACTATCCCTGGGGCTGCTCAATAGTACTAGCATCACTGAGTTCGTATCTGAATTTAACCATGCATCTTCCCCACATCAGCTTAGATATTTTGCCTCAACACTATCTTTGGCCATACAGCCAAAAGCGAGAGTCAGCAGGCACCTGCAAGATGGGTAACAGATCCTCAGACATCCATCGTTTGAGCAATGGGATGGGAAGATCTTTCTCTAATGGGTAAGCAACAATCTGACAACAGGCACCGAGCCTTCTGGTGCTCCTGGGATATCCTGCTGGGAGAACTAGTCTTTCAACGAATATTAAAAACAGCAAGAGACAGATGTCTGTCATAAGCACTTGGCAACTGGTGTCCAACCTTGGCATCTACATAAATTCTACAGCGGTCTGAATACAAGACACCATACTGCAATCTGCCTATGAAGGGGCTAAGGAGTTCAAGAGCACAACAGTTGAAGGCACTGGGACCAGGGGTAAAACAGGTGATGTCTGAGATTGATACCCTTCAGGTTTCTGCAAGAGAGTAAGTCTCATTAAGGCCTGCTGTTCCATTGTTCACCATTTCTTTATTCAGTGGTTCTTTAGGTTTCTCCATTCTCCAACTCGTGTTGGTTTATGGCAATTTCTTATACTTCAGGCCACTACATGAGGGTCCTGCAGAGGGAAGAGTGGGTGTCTCTTTCACCAGCACCAAAGGATTTTATGTTCTAAGAAGGACCAAAAGTTTACTGCTTTAATAGAAAATAGTCTAGGTTTAAAAAGTTGGCTGTAGTCGGAACAGAAGATTCTCCCCATGGCAAATTAAAGCACCAGCGATAGGTCACTGGGCAGAAATGTAGTTCACAAGCATACCTGTTAGGATACTAAATGACAGTGCAGCAGTGATCCTCATGTTAAACCTCCCTCCCATAAAATGTATTGTCTCTACAAAAAATTACCTCCACTGGAACGGGACCTAAACATTATGAGGACAAGTCGTTATGGCCAGAGACTACAAATGGTAGCAAGTCTATATGGAACACAAAAAACAACTATCTGCCTCAGAAAAGAAAGGAAGCAGGCTTCTTTACTTTTTAATAGTCCATACGTTCAACAGAACTGGAAAACGTGTGAATCTTTCCATTCTGAATACTGACAAACCTTGGTCAGGGAAGAAACCAATAAAGGTCCCTGTTGTTGGCTTGCTGTTTTTACTCAGCCTATACAGAAATATTCCTGACAGATGCACAGTGGGAAAAGTCTCAACAGGAATCAAAATTTTAGGATACTGATTTTTTTTTTTTTTGAGAAACATAAAAGAAATTTTGTTTCCAGGAAATGAAATCTGGAAATTGTACGCAAGATGTAATCGCTAGTCCTGCCCATGACTGTACTAGAATTTTCTACTAAAGCTGTGTGTGCATATGTATCGACCTATGTAGATACATAGACACATATCTACATGTGTGTGTGTACATATCTACTTGCACATATAGAACAGTCAAAGCAATCTAGCAGTAGGATGCACACTGTAGTACAGATGAAAAGATGAAAAAATTATATCAGAGCAGAAGTCAAAGTAGGTTAAATTGTACAAAAAATAAAATAAGAGAAGAAATACAGGTAGCAGTACAGGAGTAATGAGGCCTAAAATATCAAATTATATGAAAATCCATGGGTATTCCCAACATTCAGACAGTCCAGATTTAGGATTTACCAGTATTCTTCCCAGAAAAATAGAAAATCAGTGTTCTTATATTCTCATAGGTGTACTAGGCTAACGACCACTGGGAGCTTTTTTAAAATTAAACATGCATCCCAAATCTCGGACAAATTCTGGTACCCTTGGTAAGTGTAAGGAGGAGCTTCAGAGATTAACTATTTACAGGCTGCCAGTGTCCATTAAGAGACAGATGCAGTGGTGCAGCGGTAGCATTGTCGCCTCACAGCAAGAGGTTCTCCGGTTCGATTCTCAACTGGAGCGCCTTCTGTGTGGAGTCTGCATTGTCCTCCCCGCAGTTGAGTGGCATTCGAAAAACGTGTGAATGGGCGTGCCTTTGTTGAACGTTGGGTGTCGGGCTGGCACCTCGGCACCATAAAAATCAACTGCCAATCATTAGCGGAACGGAGTTCCGCTGTGGCGACACCTAACTGGGAAAAGCCGAAAGAAAAACAAGTTCCATTAAGAGACAGGTGCCAAACTGGGGTTGAATTTCGTGTTCCCCATCCAAATGTCCAAGCTGTACTTGAGCTAGGGATGCACTCTGCTTCACATTGATGGGGAGTTTATTCCAGAAAAAGGGGTAGTCTCTGGGATACATACTTGTCCCTCCAGCATTCCTCACTTCAGACACTAAACTCTACCTGGCTCAGGGCATTCCTCCTACCCTCCCTTCTCCATGTAGCCCCAATATTTAGCAACATCCAATCTACATTACTATCGAAGTTAGAACAAACAAAACAGACAGATGTGCTACAAACCTACCCTATAACTCTCACCACTGCCTTACTCTCAGACTTCAATGGCTAGAATTCTCCCAACAACTGCAAAGGTCACAATTCCAAATCAAACATTCTATACTGGACAAACCCACATCCTGCCCCTCCCTCTCCTCCCTTGTATCCTACTATACTCCCAATCGTCCTCTCTCTACCTCTGATCAACTCCTCCTTGATATCTATAACCCAAACAAAACATTGGAAAACTACAAATACACTGTATCTCAGGCCTGGAACAAACTTCTCTCATTCATATGATATCCCAGGCCTGGAACAAATTCCCCTCATTCATAAGATCCATCACCCACCTTGAGCACTTCAACAAAAGAGCTAAATACGGATTACTATCAAAACTGTGACATTGAAAAGTGCAAACGGTGATGTTACCGACATAATCTCGACTCATAGATGCTAAATAGCTCCAATGGTTGATGCGATAACATTGACAACGTGTTGAAGATGTTAATGTACACAGTTGCCGTTTCAAAACGTGCGTCGTGTCCCTGGCCTTGTTTCTGATATTGTAAACTAATGGTCATTTGAACGTCAACATTCTAAATGTCGCTCTTACCATGGTCAAAGAAGTGCCTATTGTGTAACTGACTTTCTGCCTTTTGATAGTAAACCCTAAAATACTGCCTACTAAACACAAGGTCCTGCCCCTGTCATGACCCTACCCAATCCTCCACTCCCTTCTCTGCCACTATTTTTCCTCTACGAATATTATATACTTCTCTATTTCTCTATACTCTACTCACACTGTTCCTCCAACTCCATGAGCAAGGCCACAACAATCCATGCAAATATGTGTATATTAATTCTCTACTTTAATATCTTCTCTTTAAATATTTTGTACATTAACATATTTTTAACCTATTTTAGCTTCATCTCTCAAATGTATTAACTTACTACATGATTTTCTGTAAATACAACTTTTTATGTAACTATTACTTGCTAGTTTGTAGAACTATCGAGTTTTCCTCCTCTGGTCTCCACTGAAAATGGACCTCTGGCTCAGCTGGATCAAGCCGGTTAACAAATGTCAAATAAATAATGTCCCATTTATATCACAAGCAATGTTTAAGTCTTTAGAATGGGTATTTCTCGTGCTGTTTGTTTTGTGGATATGCAGAAGATCCATCAGGGCAGGGTCTGACAATGCCCTGTATGCCAGGCATAGAGCTCCCCTTAGCCTGCAGGAGACAGAATACAGGGTTAGAGCTTTGAAGTGGTCTACTTTGAACATATTACCTATGCTCTGTATTCTTTTAGTGAGGAATCTCTGTGGATGTTCCAACTGCTGGATGTACCTGGTTAGGTACATACCAAAGGGTGCATTGTATTCAATGACAGGTCTGATGAATGCCAAATACAGTGAAACAATGACCTTCTTAGACTTGGACGCCATAACTTTGCTTACAATTTGCACAACAGAGAATGATTTTCTTACTGCAGTAGACGTGATGGTCAAAAGTTAGATTACTGTGCGTCTCCAAGTATCTTGACTACTGGATCGACTATTACAGGTGTATTGGCAATATGATAGTTTCCAGGAGTGGAAAACTTTGTGAACGACACACTTGCGCATTTCTTGACATTTAGTTTTAGTCCACAACCCCGACACCAATTGCTTGTCTTTGTCAGTCCTACCTGGAGAATATTAGTGTTGGTGGGGATTTTATCACTGCTCCTAATTTGTAATCATCTGAAATTTGGTCAGCAAGGGGCACTTGATGTTGGCCTCGACTTCAGAGATGTCTATTCCAAAAAGGAGGGACCTCAGGAAAGATCCCCGAGGGACTGCACTGGTGACTGACCTCTTTGTAGAGGTGGGCTTCCCAATTCTAACTTCTTGAGAACTGCCAGAGTCAGCTGGCTACCCACCAGATGACATAAGGGTTTATACCTATCGTTTTGAGTTTGTCAACAATGCCAAAGTGGGGTAGTGTGTCAAATGCCTTGGCCAGGTCAAGGTAGGCAGTGCAAAGCATTCTGTCTTCTCCCATTACTTTGTTGGCCTTCTCAATGTCCACTATGTTAAGTAAGATATGACCTGCTCTTGATGAAACCAAACTAGGTTCGTTCAGTGTCTTGAGGTTTGCTATGTCAATATTGATCAATTTCATGATAATTCTTTCCATTTATATTCTGTGTATTATAATGCATTTTCAGTCCAACAACTTATGCACAAAATACACTGGCAGGAATAAGGGGACTGTGATATTGAGATGGCAAGAAATTAAGAAAGCACATACTGCATATTCAGGAGTCTTATATCCCCTGCATCAGTACCTTCAGAGGTTCAAGACCAGTACACGTCTTAAAAGAGAAGAAAGTAACCAAATAAAGAAACTCTAGCCAGGCACAGATGTAAATCCAAGTTAAATTTAAGTTACAGGGAACCTTCCCAAAGATTTTACGTCATAACAAATCAGAGGGTAGTAAAGAAAACACATCTTGTTAATGTATGAATGGAATCAGAGAATTAAGCAAGTGACATACCTTCATGTGCACTCAGACTATGCATCTCAAAAAAGACATGGCTGAAATGTCTGTGGATGTTTGCAGACTACTTCAGGGAAAATCAGTAGGAATAATGCTGTTTATTACCATTTTAAAACCCTGCACTGTACTTACACATCTTCAGGAGTCTGACTCTGACTGTACTGCGAAAACAAGGTTGCATCTTGAGATGCATCCAAGTTATTGTACATAGTAGGAATGTCAACTCTGCGGAGAAAAAAAGAAAAAAAAAATAGAGTTCAGTTTAAATGTACAAAAATAATTTTTCCTCTGTCAAGTTTCTTAAGGCAAGGAGGAAAATGGTGATTCAATGCACAGAAAGTAAACTTTTTCTTCCAATAAGTTGCATACATCTGCCACTTCCATTTACAGAACATCTCCACTACACAGAATCATATCGTGAACGTAACACATACAATACATGTCCTTACCATATCATGCATCAGCTGCTCCATACCAAAACATCACCAGCAAATTACTGTGCTTAAGCACAGCAGTTCACACTCAAGCACGAGCAAACCAACATCCTGCAAATCAACAGATACAGTCTTGCGCAGGACCTTCCTTTTGCAGGTCATACGGGCATAAAGCATACCAAGAGATGCATTATGCAGAACTTTTATTGACCCGGGATTGCCAGGGATATAACAGGTTACTGCAGGACCTGTGAGCAGTGCCAAAAAGTAGGCAAGGCAGGAGACAAGGCCAAAGCTCCTACTGTAGGGGCCTCTTGAGTACTCCATGTTCCACAGGGAAGTATATCCTGGTGGTAGTGATTATGCTACTAGATACGCTGAGGCGGTGGCTTTATCCTCCATTGAGGCAGATATGGTGGCAAATGCTTTGTTAGAGATTCTCAGCAGGGTAGGCTTCCCAAGAGAAATACTGACTGACAGAGGTGCCAGTTTCACATCAGACCTGCTGGCTTGTCTGTGGGAGCACTGTGGGGTGAAGCATCTAAAAACTATCCCCTACCAGTCCTAGACTAACAGCAGAAAAAGGTCTGGTATGACAGGAAAGCTCAAGCCCAAGAGTCTGGTGTGGGACAGCATGTTATGGCTCTCATTCCTGTCAGACATAACCTGCATGCAACTTGAGAGGGACCCTTCAAATTAAGGAAGGTCAGTAATGTCAACTACATGGTAGAACTGCTAGACAGGTGACAGGGACACAAACTGCACCATGTTGACATGATGAAGCCTTTTCATGATCGGGAGGGCCCTTGTGCCAAGTATCTGCAGTAGAAGGCAGGAGGAGTCTGAGGGGGATCTATGGCTACATCGAGCCAGCCAGCAAAATTCCAAGTTACTAAGGTGGTGCCTAGGGTTCCAGGCATATTACATGACAGTGCAGCTCACAGACAGGCTCGTTTCTCTCAAGTCACATTTCTCACTTGAAAAACTAGCTTGAGTCTTCAAAGGGGGGAGAGATGTGACAATGTCCGGTATTGCCAGCTGTGCCAGGAGACGTAGGGCAGTGGATGTGTAACATATGCCAGGATAGCTAACTGGAGTTTCGTAAATAATTATATATCATTTGTATACCAAACTGATTTGTACAGATGCTTGTGTTGAAAAATGTAGTTATAAAGCTGCTTGTGTTAAAACAAATGTACCAACAGTAGCTGCTGACTGTACTGTAACTGATTAAATGTACATGTTTTAACTGGAAGAGAAGAGGTTAAAGCTCAGCCCCAGCTAACTTTTAGAAAAAAATATCCTGAAATTACATTACCTGGTTTAAGCCATAAATATTGTACCTTACAGTTCTGATTGCAGCCAGAAACTAAATGTCCATCCCAATGAATGGATTATTAGCTCCTGTAGGAAGTGTTTTATGGTGTTATAAGCTTCCAGATGCTATAACAAATTTCAGCAAAGCTGTGTGTGCATGGTAACACACATGCTAAATTCTGGTTCAGTTTCTAGCAATGGGTGTAGTGTGGGAACCGGAAGTCAGATGACCAGATGTATGCGATCTCATTCTGTAATCCCGGACAAAAATTGTGTTTTAATACTAGATGAGACTGAAGTCTCAGGGTACTCCGTTTTTGGAACCTGACAGAGAAGGACCCCTCTCCTACTTCATCTTGCCTTGTTCTAGTAAGTGAACCAGGGAATAGTAATTCTTTACATCAAGTCAGGAAAATATTCCTGTAACAAACTCTTGCATTTATTGTAAATACATCTAAGTATTTTCATGTTGTTTTATTTATTATTAAATATATTTAAACTTTTCATTGTGGCTGGTCCTTTAGAGAATATTTTAAACTTTGAGAGTACTTGCATTTATTCGGTGACACTGTGGCCACCCCTGAAAGCCTTACTGCACTGGTCAAAGCACTACCATTTGTATTAGTATTAATCTCACTCAGTATAATTAGGTACCCTTGTAAGAGACTTAGAGTAGCTGGCTTTGGACTGTCTGGTGGCAGTTACTACCTTACAGTCTGGGCAGAAGGGGGCATAGCTAGTAAATCTGTGCCAGCTTTTTCCAGGTAGATAGGGGTGTGTGTGTGTGTGAATCAAATCTCAAAGTGTGTGCGCGTCAGCTGCCTGGAGCTGGGACACAAATCACTGGTTTCACAGAGAGGGTGCTGAAGGACTTGGCTTAGACACCTGGCTGAGGACTCAACTCTACTGCTGTGCCAGTGGGGAGTTTTGGGGACCTGGAGGGAAGAGAGACGGAGAGAAACCCAGATGCCGGACTGAGTATGCTCCCTGTGTGTTCTTAAGGGAAATTGTGCTTGATGCAAACAGCTGCATCTAGAAATACTGTGTGTATCTATTTTTGTTCCAAGTGAATGTTCCTCTCCGGTGTCAGTGGTGAGGACTCAGGCTCCTTGATTACTTGTCCAGAGAGGGGACGTCACAGATAGGAACTCAATTTAATATTTCATCTGATGGATGGCACACTCAGCTGTAGCACCCTGCCCCATACTTGTCTAAGTTATTAGGAACTCCAACAGCTGAGGCTGAATGGACAGAAAAGAGTACTTTGTAACGTATTCAAGACCCATGAAGGAAGATTTATGATGTTATATACAACAGATAGGTCACATGTTATAGATGATGGCAAAACAAGACCAACTCCTGGTGTCAGTTGAGACAGTACAATCTGTTTAAGGTGTGGCCTGAATACCAACAGACTCTGCTAGGTGACTGCAACAGAGATATTCTTAAAGCAAGCAAAGGAGGATGATACTTGCACAGAACCATAGACTTTGGAACTGCAGTTTGCAAAAGGTATACAGCCACCTGATAGCAAAAGACAATTCAAATGGCACTCCACTTCTCTGGCACATTTGACACCCTCCCTTCCAGAAGCAAAAACTATGAAAAGATGTTTAGGCCTCCTAAAGTCAATAAAATCTAAGCTGACAGTTCATACACAGAGTGTGAAGGGCACCTTTTCTGGGGTTTCTGACCCAGGGAAAGAAAATGGAGATTAATGGGCTTAAGGGACAACTTGAAACTAATTTTTGGAAGGAAGCAAAAAAAAAAAGCAAGTCCAGAGATATATCCTTACAACTGCTGGCCTAAAACTCCAAAACCCCATGGTACAAAGGTAATGGCCAGCCACAAAAGTATTTTGCACCAGATTAATTCAGTGCCGCTCAACTGATAGGCTTGCATGTCTGTCTTTTGAACTTCATCTGTCAAAGTTCACATTTCATGGAAGATTTGGAATTCTTCAAAGCACCACACATTTTTTTGGCCAGCATCTCAGTTAAGTATTGCAAAATCTGAGGAATATTTGGCACAGCTGCATCAGTTGCTTGTGCCTGGTTCCAAGCACAGAATCTCTTCCATTTTCCAGCATAAGATTTTCTAGTACTAGGCCTTCTGGCTTAAAAAATGACATCCATCACAGCTTTACTGAGAGGTGCGTTTTGTTGACTACATTATTCGCCATGCTGCCAGGTTTTAAAGTCCTGAGTTGGCTGTGCAGGATCTGATTGTTTTCCTGGGACAGTAGATGAGGTATTTGAGGTAAAGTCCAAGCTGGGTATTGAGACAAGTTCCTTAGGATTGGATACCAGTACTGGCGGGGCCAGTCTGGGGCAATCAGTATCATCTTTGGCTTCTCCTGTCTGACCTTTAGGAGTACCTTGGGGAGGAGAGGCAGTGGGGGAAAGGCATATACTGATAGGGTTTTCCAGCTGAATGATAGGGCGTCCACTTTCCATGCTTGTCTGTGATAAGTCCTTGTGCAGAAACTCTTTAGTTGGTAGTTGTGAGAGGAGGCAAATAGATCCATGTCCGGGCATCCCCATTTCCTTGTTATCATGCTGAAGACTTGTGGATCCAGCTGCCACTCGTGGGGATCCATGAGGTTTCTGCTTAGTTCATCTGCCAGAGTATTTTCCCTTCATGGCAGGAATTGTGCCTGCAGATGTACTTGGTAAGTCAATGCTGTGTCCCACAAAGTCATGGCTAGTCTGCAAAGGGGGGTAAGAATGTGTGCCCCTCTGCTTGTTTATATATTACACGACTGTGGTGTTGTCTATCTTTATCAGTAATTGTCCCGGATGAAGTAGGTCTTTGAAGGCTGTCAGGGCATTTTGAACAGCTAGCATCTCTTTTTGATTGATATGTAGATGCATTTGGTTTGAGGACCATGTGCCCTGAATACATCTTCCTGCCATGTGGGCCCCCCAGGCATAATCTGATGCACCCGTTGTTAGTGTCTGCCTGGCTGGGGGTAATGTGAATGGCTGTCCCTTGTTTTGGTGACAAGCCTTTGCCCACCATCGAAACTCCTGTTGCAGGCAGGGAATGAGAGTAATCATAGTTTCCAGGCTGTGGCAACATTGAGTCCAAACACTTTTTAGGTACCATTGAAGTTTCCTCATATGCAGTCTTGCATATGGAATTAGTAGGATGCAGGATGCCATGAAGCCTAAAGCCTGCAGAATTTTTCTTGCAGGTAACTGGGCCTTTGATGCCAACATTTTGAAATAGGTAGTCAGTTGCCTTTGTTTGTCTGGCGTGAGATAAGCCATCTGGGCAGTTGTATTTAAGCTTGCACCCAGGAATATTATCTCTTGAGAGGGTAGTAGTTTTGATTTCTTTTCATTGACTGTGTACCCTAGACATGTTAGAAGTCTTTTCTCAAATGCCAGATGCTGTAGAAGAATGTTCTTGTTCTCTGCTTGAATTAGACAGTCGTCCGAGTAATGATATATTTGTATTCCTCTGTCTGCAGAATGCAATTACTGGTGCCAGGCACTTTGTAAAGACCCTGGGCGCAGTAGATAAGCCAAAGGGCAATGCAGAGAATTGGTAATGCATTAAGCCAAACTTGAATCTGAGGTATCTTCTGCATAATTCTCCAATTGGGACATACAGGTATGCCTCTTTTAGGTCTAAAGTCACAAGCCAAGCGTTCTTGCTCAGCATGGGCAGAAGCTGCTGCAAAGTCAACATCTTGAATTTTGGTATATCCAGGAATGCGTTCAGAATAGATAGGTCCAGTATTGGTCTCCAGGCCTTGTCCTTTCTGGGTACCAAGAACAGTCTTGAGTAAAATCCTTGTCCCTGCTCTTGCTCTGGTATTTGTTGAATTGCCCCCATGTGCACGAGGGATGAGACTTGTTTTTGTGCCTCTGCGCATTGATGTTTTGGCAGATCTGGCCAGCCGTTTGCATTTGGCAGAGTATGGAAATGGAACTTGTAGCCTTGTGACACGGTATTTAGAACCCACTTGTCCTGGGTTATCATGTGTCAGTTCTGAGAAAAAGTGCTAATTTTCCCCCCAACGGTGCTGCCAGGAGATAAGTGCTTGGTGCGGGCAGGGGGAAGTCATTGGGACTGTTTCCTGTATGGTTGTGATTTGTCTTCTTCAAATTTGGAGGTAGAAGCACCCCATTGCTTTGACCTGTATGAACCTTGCGCCTGGGATCTGCCTCTAGGGCGTCTGGATCTGCCCCTTGGAGGTCTGTCTGACACAGGAAAGGACCAATTCTTTGTAGGCCAGTGTCTACTAAACCTAGGTGGCTGTACTTGTAAAAAATCTTTGACAGTTTGCACAGATTTAGCTTTGTCCTCCATTTTCTTTAACACCTCTTCTGCCTTAACACCAAACAAAGTATCATGCTGTAAAAGTGCATCTAATAATTTAACTTTGACATGATCAGGTAGATTTTGTTCCTTTAACCAAGCATGCCTCCTAATTACAGAACCCGTAACTGCGGCCCTGCAGGAGGCTTCCAATTAATCAAAGCCACACTGCAAAGTATGCTTTCCAACTTGTTCAGCTGCATGCAATAAATCCTGCATTTCCTTGTTTTCTGCACATTCAGAGTTTAACAACATTTTTTGTTTAAGCAATGCCATGACATGTTGCTGATATTTGAGCATATGAAACTGACAGTTTAAGGCCCTTATAGCCAAGGTAGCAGATGTGTAAACCTTTTTTCCCCATCTATCCAGTGCCCTAGAATCTCTGTCAGAGGGGGTAGGGTTTTTTGCAGCGGAAGCCTTAACTCCTTTGGGACCCTGTGAAATAGTTTCTGGGTCTGCAGCAGGGTTTTTAAAAAGGAATTTATGAGAGTCAGGAACCCTGATATATCGGTCAGGCTTAACAGGAGCTGGAGGTAAGGAGTCAGGGGTAAGACTAGACTCCGAAAAGACATCTACAATGTCTAACACAGGTGGAATGGCTAGTGGCCTGTGTTGAGGTAGTAAACGGAAATCCCTGAGCCTCTTTAGATTCTGAAAAATCTTGGCTCTCCCAGTGGAAATGCTCCCTCATGGTATGCAAGGTTTCCCCAAAAGAATAGTCCTCTGGAGGAGAAGCTGAAGGTATAGATTCTTCAGCATCAGAATCCTCATGGGGGGGGGGGGGGTATTCCTGATCAGAAGAAATAGAAACCTGATCTGAAGATTCATAGTCAGTCTCTTGCCTAGGCCTCTTATCAAGAGGGGGATGGGAACCCCTCTCATCAAGGTAATCAAGTCTTCAGCCATTTTGAGCATCTGTTTTTTGGGCATAGAGGCCTGTCCACGTGGGTCTTGAGTTTGTTTCTTTGCTTTATATGGTGCTTTAGTCTTTGCCTTTGAAGCTGAGGTTGGTTTAATGTAAAGATGTTTAGGTCTGAATACACCCTCAGAAGCCAGTGCCTGCACAGCGGCTCTGGACCCATCTGAAGGAATAGTATCCAAGGCTCCAATACAGTGAGTTTTCAGCGGCATGGCCGACTCCACGTGGGAGTCTGTAGCGGCCTGCGACTCTAAAGTAGTGGGTGTCAGGGGCTGGGAAAGCGCCTCACTGAGAACCGGCGAACAGGCTACTGGCTTAGGAGAAGCTTCATTGTTGGTTTTGGGCCTAGGTTGTCTATCGCTCTCCTTTTTTTTGCGTTTTTTGTGAACTCCGGTAGTCGGATGGCTATCTGACATTTCTGGATAATTAAACCAGCGCCCAAAATAGTTTAAAGCAAAATCATACCGACGCTTAATAGTGCGTCGGTTAAATCTAGCACAAAACAGACAACCAGAAAAGTACAGTTTTGTACCTACCATAAATGTAGATGTCCGATAGGTATGCATCTGCAGTCATCACATATGGGTTGTCCTGCCTCAGGCAGCCCTTCGGTCGGCCGGATTCCAAAGTCTGGGCCCGGCGTCGGCTGATGTCGCCCCTTCCCCGACGTCAGAGCGCCTGGGGTATAAAAGCGTCAGCAGACACCATCTTCCTCAGTTTTTCTTGCCCCAGATGCCAGGTGCCCTCTAAGGAAGGCTAAATTTGGAGAAATGCAATAAATTCCAAACATGCACAAAAATATATACATATATAAAAACAAATGCACCGTAATAGATAACCCCAGCTAGCTAAGAGAGGGGAATGTACCCATGAAATACCACAGAGGGGAAGGAGGGAGGGTAAACCTGACTGCAGATGCATACCTATCGGACATCTACATTTATGGTAGGTACAAAACTGTACTATGTCCTTCAAGGATGCATCTGCAGTCATCACATATGGGTAGAATACCATAGCCAATCTGGGGGTGGAGGATCTATGTAAAGGATGGTGTAGCTAAAATGCCCTGCAGGACTGCCGTAGCAAAGCCTGCTCTGGATCTGGAATATAAAGGTAAGTTGTAATGCTTGGAAAATGTATGCACGGAGCTCCATGTAGCAGCTTCTAAAATGTCCTTGGTAGCCACCCCTCTTAAGAAGGTTGTGGAGGTGGCTGTGGCTCTGGTCGAATGAGGTCTAATGTTAGCTGGCACAGTTTTTCCATGAAAGGAGTAACAGAAACAAATGCAATTCCCTATCCATTTTGAAACTGTCCGTTTTGAAATTGCTTTTCCTTGTGCACCAGCAGCATATGCTACAAACAACTGGTCAGTTTTTCTGTAATTTTTAGTTCTGTCCAAGTAGTAGCGCAACTGTCTATGTCCAAGGTGTGCAGAAGCTTTTCCCCTTTGTTTTGTGGATTTGGGAAGAAGGTAGGCAGGTGAATAGCTTGGTTTAATGAGACCCTAGATACCACCTTTGGCATAAATGAAGGATTGGTTCTGAATGAGACTCTGTCTTGATGAAAAATAAGAAATGGCTGTACTGCCATGAGGGCCTGTAACTCAGATACTATTCTTGCTGAGGTTATGGCCAGAAGGAAGGCAGTCTTCCAAGAGAGGAACTGTAGTTCTGCAGATGCTGCTGGTTCAAAGGGAGGCAGTGTTAGTTTTTCCAACATGAAGTTAAGGTCCCAAGTAGGCACTGGTGGTTTCCTTGGAGGATTGATGTTTTTAATTCCTCTTAGAAACTCTCTTAGTAGAGGATGAGAGAAGACAGGTGGATTAGTATTGTACTCTGCTGAAATTGCTGAAGCATGAATTTTAATGGAAGAGTAAGACAGGCCATTGTGGAGCATTTCTGCCAAATATTCCAGGATATGTGCCATGTTCATAACTGTTGCATCTAGGCCCTTTGAGGTGCTCCAGGTGTGAATTTTTTTCCATTTTGCTGAGTATGCCTTTCTTGTGGAAGGCCTGCGAGCTTCCATGATGATATCCTTCACTCTCTTGGATAGCTTATCCTGGTGATGAGTCAAGGTATTTTCCAGGCAGCTAGTTGTAATGTTTTCAGGTTGGAATGCATAGTTTTGTAATTCTGCTGTGTCAGGAGAATCGGCCATTGTGGCAGAAGCCATGGTTTTGTCCGTGACATGCTCTTTAGCAATGGGTACCAGTGCTGTCTTGGCCAGTCCGGAGCTATCAGAATCACTCTTGGCTGCTCTGCCCTGATCTTCAGTAAGACCTTGGTCATTAATGGAAGAGGTGGGAATGCATACACTGCTAGAGTTCTCCAGCTGAAAGAGAGGGCGTCCACTTTCCATGCTTGTGGGTGGTATGTCCTTGAGCAGAATTTCTCCAGCTGGTGATTGTGTAGGGAGGCAAAGAGGTCTATGTCCGGTCTCCCCCATGATTGTGTTATCTGATGGAAGATGTCTGGGTGCAGCATCCATTCGTGTGCATCCATGATGTTCCTGCTTAAGCTGTCCGCCAGTATATTGTCCTTTCCTGGTACAAACTGGGATTGCAGCTGTATATTGAGAGTCAAGGAAAGTTCCCATAGATTCATTGCCAGTCTGCAAAGAGGGTAGGAATGGGTGCCTCCTTGCTTATGTACCACATAACTGTAGTGTTGTCTGTCCTTATTAGCAGGTGGCCTTGATGCAGAAATAACTTGAAGGCCTCGATTGCATGTATCACTGCCAGCATTTCCTTTTGGTTTATGTGCATGCGTAGCTCTTTTTGTGACCATAGTCCTTGAATGCATCTTCCTTCCATGTGCGCTCCCCATCCGTGGTCTGAAGCGTCCGTTGTAATGGTTTGGCTGGCTATTGGTTTGCTGAAGGGCAAACCCCTGTTTGACTGGCTTGCTTGAGCCCACCACAGAAATTCCCTTTGAAGGCATGGGATGAGTGGTATCAAAGTTTCCAAGCTGTGACTGTGCTGAGTCCATAAACTCCTTAGGTACCATTGGAGTTTCCTCATATGTAGCCTTGCTTGAGGTATCAGAAGAATGCAAGAAGCCATGTAACCCAGGGCCTGCAGGATTTTCCTTGCAGTCAGCTGAGTTTGTCTTGACAGGTTTGTGAAGTAATCCGGTAGTTGGTTTTGTTTTTCTTCTGTGAGGAAAGCCATTTGGGTGGTTGTGTCTAGATCCGCACCCAGAAAAGTTATTCTTTGGGATGGTACAAGTCTTGACTTGTGAATGTTGACTGTATATCCCAAGGCCTGAAGAAGATAGATGGCATAATTCAAGTGTTTTACCTAAATTTGTTGGCTGTCCGCTTGTATAAGGCAGTCGTCCAGATACAGGTATATTTGCATCCCCTGAAGTCTGCAGTGTGCAATTACTGATGCCAGGCATTTCGTGTATACTCTGGGCACAGTAGATAAGCCAAAGGGCAATGCTGAGAATTGATAATGCTCTGAACCTGCAAGAAATCTGAGGTGTCTTCTGCAGCTTTGTCTGATAGGGGCATGCAGGTATGCCTCCTTGAGGTCCAGAGTTACCAGCCAAGACCCCTTGCCCAGCATGGGAAGGAGTTGCTGTAGAGTCAGCATTTTGAATTTTGGCACAATGAGATAAATATTTAGTGCGGACAAGTCGAGAATAGGCCTCCATTGTTTTTCTTTTCTTGGAACAAGAAAGAGTCTGGAATAAAATCCTTGGCCTTGTTCTGCGAGAGGAACCTTTTCTATTGTTTTCATTTTCATTAAGTTGGAGATTTGTTTCAAAGCCTCTGCCCTTTGATTTGGTGGCAGGTCTGGCATGCCTTTTCTTTTCGGTAATGTGTGGAAATGGAACCTGTATCCTTTGTCTATTATTTGTAGTGCCCATTTGTCCCTTGTAATAATGTGCCAATTTTCTGAAAATAAGGAAAGCTTTCCGCCCAAAGGTGCTTCCAATTGAGCCCTGGTTGGCGGTGTCAAAGTGAAGTCATTGAGTCTGTCCTTGTGCAGCAGTTGTAGGCCCTGCACTACCTCTCTGGTTGGGAGGCTGCCATTGACGTCCTCTGTAGGAGCCTCTAGTTTGCCCTCTACCTCTGGCACGCCTGTTCTTGCCTCTCTGAAATCGGTCTGTGTCTGGAAAGGTCCAGTTCTTGGAAGGCCAATTTCTGCTGAATCTAGGTGGTTAGACTTGCATAAAATCTTTGACTGTTTGTACAGATTTTGCCTTTTCTTCAAATTTCTTTAAGACCTCCTGAGCAGTGGAGCTAAATAACTTTTGCTTCTCCAGTGGAGCATCCAGAAGCTTTACTTTAACATGGTCTGGCAGAGATTGTTCCTTCAGCCAAGCATGCCTACGTATGACTGCACCTGTCAGCTGACCTATAAGAAGCTCCAATGCATCATAACCACACTGCAAGAAATGGTTGCTAACCTGTTGAGAGTTATGTACCAGATCCTGAAGTGATTTGCGATCTAGGGGTTCAGGTGAAGACAGCTTTTTATGCAATTCATCTAACAAATATTCTTGGTACTGTATCATATGAAATTGACAGTTTAAAGCCCTCATAGAAAGGGTAGCAGAAGTATACACTTTTTTACCCCATCGCTCTAAAGCCCTGGACTCCCTTTCAGAGGGGAGTGGATTTTTTGTAGTGACAGCTGCAACCCCTTTAGGGCCCTGGGAAATAGTTTCTGGATCAGCAGAGTGGGCCTTGTAAAGGAAAAGATGCGATTCCGGGACCCTGTAGTACCTATCGGGTTTGGCAGGAGCCGGAGGGAGAGTGTCAGGGGTTGTGCTAGATTCAGAGTACACATCATCAATGACATTCAAAACAGGGGGAATAGCCAAAGGTCTATGCTGAGGCAAATGCAAGAAGGTCCTTAATCTCTTCCTGGAATCAGAGAATTCCTGGCCCTGCCATTGGAAATGCTCCCTCATAGTGTGCAGAGTTTCCCCAAAAGACAGTTCTTCAGGAAGGGAGGCCGAAGGGATAGATTCCTCTGCATCTGAATCCTCATAGGCCGAAAAAGCCTCCTCCTGGTAGTCCGAGAGAACAGAGCCATCAGAGGCCTCATCTGAGGAGAGGGGATCAGAGGGCTCAACCCTGGGCCTTTTTTCTGTAGGAGGTTGAGAGCCCCTGTCCGGATGAGGCTGAGAGCCCCTAATTAATGAAATAAGGTCCTCTGCTAGACTAAGGATCTGAGAACCTGTAGTGGGTCCCTGAGGTATAACCCTGGGAGGCATAGATTTTGAGTGTTTAGCAGCTTTAGCCCTAGAGAATGCCTTAATAGACATGGATGCAGGAGGCCTGGCTGCACCACGTGCTGGTGTAGTTTTGTCTAAGGGAATGGTGTCGGAAGGTTCCTGGACACCAGATTCCAATGGAGATTCAACAACCGATACAGTAGTGGCCTCCGGGGCCGAGGTTGTCGGTTGTACGGTTTCGGTGGACGGTAGTACCAAGGACTCGGTTTCAGCTGAGACAGAGACACTCGCGGTAGGCCTGGCCGTGGTTTCAGCTGAAACCGCGGACCGAGTGTGTCGGTCCTTGTCCTTCCGTTTCTTTATTAAATGTGAAGTCGGAGTCTCCGACGGCATTTTGTAAGCAAAACTAGCCCCAAAAAATTCCTCTGCAAACTCCGACCGACGTCTTAGAGTGCGTCGGTTGAAGGAAGCACAGGCGGAACAGGCCGAGACGTCATGGTCTGGGCCTAGGCAAGGTAGGCAGTAAGAGTGGAAATCCTTATGAGGTATTTGTTTCCCACAAGTTAAGCAATTATTAATTTTATCTGACATCGGCTGAGGCAAGAAAGAGTCCCCAACGGGGTAATTAGCTTTTGAAGTCTTCGGTTTAGCTGAATTACAGGAGCTGGCCGACCGGCACTTGCGAA
Organism: Protopterus annectens; assembly: GCF_019279795.1. Taxonomy (NCBI): domain Eukaryota; kingdom Metazoa; phylum Chordata; order Ceratodontiformes; family Protopteridae; genus Protopterus; species Protopterus annectens. The sequence goes on along the minus strand of NC_056737.1, from coordinate 1,322,754,467 downwards.
CTGCTTCTGCTTCGTGCACCACGCGGCAAGAAAGACTGGGGAAGATGGTGTCAGCTGACGCTTTTATACCCCAGGCGCTCTGACGTCGGGGAAGGAGCGACATCAGCCGACGCCGGACCCAGACTTTGGAATCCGGCCGACCGAAGGGCTGCCTGAGGCAGGACAACCCATATGTGATGACTACAGATGCATCCTTGAAGGACATCATTGTGATCAGGGCCTAGGCAAGGAATACAGTAAGAATGAAAGTCCTTATGAGGTATTTGCTTTCCACAAAAAATACAATTATTTACTTTTTCTGACATCGGTCTGGAGCAAGAAAAAAGTTTCCCCAATGGAGTACTTAGCTTTATTGAAGACTTCGGATTTGAAACTAGAACACTAAAATCTCAGGAGTCGGCTGACCGGCACTTGTGAACTACTACTGCTTCGGGCACCGCGCAGCAAGAAAGACTAGAGAAAATGGCGTCTGCTTATTCTTTTATACCCCTGACGACCTGACGTCAGGGAAGGGGCGACAGCAGCCGACGCAGGACCCAGGACTTTGGAATTCAGGCTGACTGAGGGCAACCTGCCAGCAGGATTACCCAAATGTAATGACTGCAACAGTGAAACACGAAGAACATCCACTTTATAGAGAATATGCTAGGTGTTAGCATTTTTCCTTATTATGTGAAATGTTGAAAAAGTGATGCCCACTTGTCTGTGACCCACTACAAGACCTCTCTATCAATTAAAAATGTATTTTCCCTTAAAAATATAGATATTGTGGGCTGACCAACCTGACAAAATAAAAGGTCATGGAAGTAGCTTAGGCCCTGAGGCCTGTAAATTCAGAACTGCTCATGATACCAAGTGATGGAGTCCCTTTCTCCACAGGACATCATAGCCCTTGCAGCATGCAAGGCCAAGGACAGATATCCATCCTGCCACTGAAGCAAGCATTGTCAAAACTTGCGGTGGGTTCTAGGACAGGGAAGAAATCCCACTAACAAGTTGGCAAAAAAAGTCCTCTGTTTCGTGGACCAGTGACAGGGGTCTGGCACAGAAAGAAGCACAAGGATGCAATGGCTCTGCCGCTACTGATGCATCATAGTTCCCACAACCTATGTCCCCTCAAACTGTAGTAATAAACATCCTCCTACACTGGTCACAAGTCAGAAAGTACACATCTGCATAACAGACAAAATAACAGAAGTGGCTAGTTGGAAGAAAAAAATCAGCAGTGGTATGACACAGGGCATCTGTGACCAATCAAAAAGGGTGCTTTCTCAGATCAGCTGAAATGGTTATACTATCTGTCCTAACTTCAAGCACCCTTTAAACAGATCCTATGGTTACCATGAATCTCAAATGGCAACCAAGAGTGGAAGGAGTAGGACAGCCCAGTGGAAAAGGTATGGAAGGTTGAGTACTGAAGTACAAACGTAATAACACCTGACTCTAGGTGTCACAATCAAGACAATAACACTTGTGGAACTGAAGATCACTTTGTCAGTAAACTCCAGAGCTTCCTCCTTGACATGAAAAGTTTCTTCTTGGTGGTGTACCAATCTAAGGAATTCTACAATGTCATAGTTCAAATGGAAATGGCTAGTCTCGTGCAAGTAATGGCATATATAGCATAGGATCTTGGAAAACAATTTAATCACTAAAAGAACCGACATGCAAGATCCCTGTCCTGCCAAAAAGCAGAAGGTTCAGATGAGATAACAGCAGACAGGATCAAAATGGTGGGCAAGCTATAAGATGAATGGCTTCTGAAGGTTCTAAACAGTAAGGAGACGGAGCATTCCAGATTAATGGAGAATAAGTATCTTAGTGTGAAAGGCTACATTCACAACTACAAACTCCTGCCAGACTGCATGAAAATACTGAGAGGGTATTGATAAATGAATGTACAGTAGTGATAGTAAGATGAGAGACGAGTAGTTTGGATTCATGAGGATAAAGCATGACTGATCAGAAGTGTGCAGTGAGACATAGTGGAGAAAAAGCTAAAGATGAGCACAGAGTCCAGCTGGGCATTCCCAAAGTACAAGATACTTTCCCAAGAAAGCTGATTTGGGCAGAAGTGCAAATGCTGCAAGTCTTGGAAACTCTAGTTGAAATGGTGTAAGTCTGTGTTTGGACTCTCAAAGGGGTTCCAAGTGGGAGTGAGTATGCACCAGGGTTCAGCTCTGAGCCCACTGCTGTTCATACTGGTGACAGACTACATTAGCAAACAGGCTGGAGGGCACAAAAAGTACAGTTGTGTACCTACCCATAAATGTAGATGTTCGAGTGTATTCACTGTTGCAGTTATTACACTTGGGTTATCCGCCGGCAGGCTACCCGCAGTTGGCCCGAGTTCCAAAGTCTTGGTCCGGCATCGGTTTCTGTCGCCTCTTCCCTGACGTCAGTGCGCCAGGGGTATAAAAAATGCAACCAACGCCATTTTCTTCAGTTTTTCTTGCCCCAGATGTCAGGTGCCCTCCAAGTAGGAAAGCTGGAAAAATAAAATTATGGCAAAAAGCATGCCTGTACTAATATAAACATTTCCTTCATCTACAAGCAAATACACCACATAAGTTGTATAGAGTTGAGAAGTACAGAGAAGTCCCAGCAATGAAAAGGGGGAAAGGTGGGTGGGTAACCTGGACTGCAACAGTGAATACACTCGAACATCTACATTTATGGTAGGTACACAACTGTACTATGTGCATCGTGTTTCACTGTTGCAGTCATTACACTTGGGTTGAATCCCAAAGCTAAGGTTGGGCGGCTGGGTCTAGATTGGATTTGGAGAGGCTACCAGGCCCTGCAGGACTGCAGTGGCAAAGCCTGCTCTGGATTTAGAGTAGAGAGGCAAGTGGTAGTGCTTGGTGAAAGTATGCACTGAGCTCCAGGTTGCAGCTTCTAAAATGTCCTTGGTTGGTACTCCTCTGAGAAAGGCTGCTGAAGTGGCTGCTGCTCTGGTAGAATGTGGCCTAATGACCTTAGGCACTGATTTGCCATGTTGTGCATAACAGAAGCGGATGCAGTGTCCTATCCATTTTGAAATTGTATGCTTTGTGATAGGTTTTCCTTGTGATCCTGCAGCATAGGCTACAAACAGTTGCTCAGTTTTTCCGAAAGCTTTTGTTTTGTCCAAGTAGAATCGTAGCTGTCTGTGTATATCCAAAGCGTGCAGAAGACTCTCCCCTTTATTCTGGCGATTTGGGTAGAAAGTTGGTAAATTAATGGTTTGGTTCAGGGCCACATTGGAAACTACTTTTGGCATGAATGTAGTGTTTGTCCTGAGAGAAACCCTGCCCTGGTGAAAAATGATGAAAGGTTCCACAGCCATTAATGCCTGTAACTCTGATACTCTTCTTGCTGAAGTTATTGCCAGGAGCAGAGCAGTTTTCCATGATAAGAATTTTATATCAGCTGTGCTGGCTGGTTCAAAAGGAGGCAGTGTGAGTTTTTCTAAAACAAAATTGAGATCCCAAGTTGGTACTGGTGCTCTCCTTGGGGGTCTTATGTTTTTTGCCCCTCTGAGGTACTGTCTTAGTAGAGGATGTGAAAAAATATGAGGTGCCGTATTGTAATGAGCTGAAATGGCAGAGGCATGGATTTTAATTGATGAGAAAGATAGACCTTTGTCCAGCATCTCAGTTAGGTATTGTAAAATCTGAGGTATATTTGGAACAAGTGGGTCGAGCCTTTGTGCCTGGTTCCAAGCACAGAATCTCTTCCATTTTTCTGCATAAGATTTCCTAGTGCTGGGCCTCCTGGCTTCTAAAATGACATCCATAACAGCTTTAGAGAGAGGTGCAGTCTGAGTGGCTACATTATCTGCCATGCTGCCAGATTTAAGGTTCTGAGTTGACTGTGCAGAATTTGATTTTGTTGAGTCAGTAGATGAGGAATCTGAGGTAAAGCCCAAGCTGGGCCCTGAGACAAGCTCTTTAGGATTGGGTACCAATGCTGGCGTGGCCAGTCTGGGGCAATCAAAATCATTTTTGGCCTTTCTTGTCTGACTTTTAGGAGTAACTTGGTAAGAAGAGGCATTGAAGGGAAGGCATAGACTGTCAGAGCTTTCCAGCTGAATGATAGAGCATCCACTTTCCATGCTTGAGAGTGATAAGTTCTTGTGCAGAATTTCTTTAGTTGGCAATTGTGAGGGGAGGCAAAAAGATCTATGTCTGGGCGTCCCCATTTCCTTGTTATCATGCTGAACACCTGTGGATTTAGTTTCCATTCGTGAGGGTCCATGAGATTTCTGCTTAATTCGTCTGCCAGTGTATTTTTTTGTTCCTGGCAGGAATTGTGCCTGCAGATGTACCTGATTGGTTAGTGCTGTGTTCCACAAGGTCATGGCTCGCCTGCATAGGGGGGGTAGGAATGTGTGTCCCCTTGCTTGTTTATGTACCACATAACTGTAGTATTGTCCGTCTATTACTAGTTGTCCTGGATGTAGTAGGTCTTTGAAAGCTGTCAGGGCATTCTGTACAGCTAACATCTCTCTGATTGATGTGAAGATGCATTTGTTCCTTGGGCCACATGCCCTGAATACATTTTCCTGCCACATGTGCCCCCCAGGCATAATTCAATGCATCCGTTGTTATTGTCTACCTGGCTGTGGGTAAGGTGAAAGGCTGTCCCTTGTTGTGGTGACAGGCCTGGGACCACCATCGAAACTCCTGCTGTAGGCAGGGAATTAAAGTTATGATTGTCTCCAGGCTGTGACAATGTTGAGTCCAAACACTTTTTAGATACCATTGTAGTTTCCTTATATGCAGTCTTGCATATGGAATTAGTAAAATGCAGGACGCCATGAAGCCCAGGGCCTGCAGAATATTTCTTGCAGGGAGCTGGGTCTTTGTTGCCATCAGTTGAAAGTATTGAGTCAGTTGCCTTTGTTTGTCTGGTGTGAGATAAGCCATCTGGGCAGTTGTATTTAAGCTTGCACTCAGGAATATTATCTCTTGAGAGGGCACTAGTTTTGATTTCTTTTCGTTTACTGTGTACCCTAGGCAAACTAGCAATCTTTTTACAAACGCCAGATGCTTTAGTAGAATGTCCTTGCTCTCTGCTTGAATAAGGCAGTCGTCCAAGTAGGGATATATTTGAATTCCTTTACTGGTGCCAGGCATTTTGTGAAGACCCTGAGCACAGTAGATAAGCCAAAGGGCAGTGCAGAGAATTAGTAATGCATTGAGCCTGCTATGAATCTGAGGTATCTTCTGCAAGTTTGTCTGATTGGGACATGCAGGTATGCCTCCTTGAGGTCCAAAGTAACTAGCCAAGCCTTCTTGCCCAGCATGGGTAGAAGCCGCTGTAGTGTTAACATTTTGGAACATCCAGGAAAGTATTTAGGATTGACAGGTCCAGTATTGTCTCCAGGCTTTGTCCTTTCTGGGTATTAAGAAAATTCTTGAGTAAAATCCTTGCCCCTGTTCTGGCTGTGGTACTCTTTGAATAGCTCCCATGTCCATGAGAGCAGCAATTTGTTTTTGTGCCTCTGCCCATTGGTTTTGTGGCAGGTCCGGCATACCTCTTGATTTTGGAAGCATGTGAAAGTGGAACCTGTAACTCTGAGAAACAATATTCAGTACCCATTTGTCCTGGGTGATTATGTGCCAATTTTTTGAGAAAAGTGCTAGCTTTCCCCCTAGGGGTGCTGCCAAAAGTAAGTGCTTGGCATCTGTAGAGGGAAGTCATTGGGACTGCTTCCTATAAGGTTGTGATTTGTCTTCCCCTCCTTTGGGGGCTGAAGCACCCCATTGTTTAGGTCTGTAGGAGCCTTGGGGCTGAGATCTGCCTCTTGGGCGTCTGTATCTGCCTCTTTGTGGCCTGTCTGACACCAGACAGGACCAATTTTCTGTAGGCCAGTTTCTGCTAAACCTAGGTGGTTGAACCTGCAAGAAATCCTTTACTGTCTGCATTGATTTTGCTTTATCCTCCATTTTCTTTAACACCTCTTCTGCCTTAACACCAAACAAAGTGTCATGCTGTAGTGGAGCATTCAATAATTTTACTTTAACATGGTCAGGTAAACTTTGTTCTTTCAACCAAGCATGCCTTTGAATAACAGAGCCTGTAACTGCGGCTCTACAAGAAGCCTCTAATGAATCAAAACCACATTGTAAAGTATGCTTTCCCACTTGTTCAGCTGCACGCAATAAATCCTGCATTTCCTTACTGCCAGGACTTTGAGATTGAAACCATTTTCTGCTTTAACAATGACATGAGATACTGTTGCTACTTAAGCATGTGAAACTGGCAATTTAAAGCCCTTACAGCTAAAGTAGCAGAAGTGTAAACTTTTTCCCCCCATCTGTCCAGAGCTCTGGAATCCCTATCTGAGGGGACAGGATTTTTAGCAGTGGAAGCCTTAAACCGTTTAGGACCCTGAGAAATTGTTTCTGGATCTGCAGCAGGGTTTTTGTAAAGAAATTTATGAGAGTTAGGGACCCTGTAGTACCTGTCTGGCTTGACTGGTGCAGGGGGTAAAGAATCAGGAGTCAGACTGGATTCAGAGAAAACATCAACAACAATATCAAGTATAGGGGGAATAGCCAGGGGCCTGTGCTGGGGCAATAAAAGAAAGTCTCTGAGCCTTTTCTTGGACTCTGAATAATCCTGGCTCTCCCAATAGAAATGCTCCCTCATGGTGTGCAGGGTTTCCCCAAAGGAATAATCCTCAGGCGGAGAGGCTGAAGGTATAGACTCTTCTGCATCAGAGTCCTCATAGGGAGGGAGAGAGTATCCCTGATCAGAAGAGGAATCAGAAGAAATAGAAACCTGGTCAGAGGAATCATAGTCAGTGTCTTGCCTAGGCCTTTTGTCAGGAGGGGGATGGGAACCCCTGATTAAAGTAATTAGGTCTTCGGCCATTTTAAGCATCTGTTTCTTTGGCATGGATGACTGTTCTGGAGAATGCTGTACTTGTTTCCTTGTCTTTAATGGTGCTTTTAACTTTGCCTTGGCTGCTGTAGTGGGCTTAATTGTAAGCTGTGAAGGTCTGAAAACACCCTCAGAAGCCGATGCCTGCTCAGCGGCTCCGGACCCATCTAAGGGAATAGCTTCCTTAGGCCCAATACCTTGAGTTTCCACAGGCCTCAGTGTCTCCACATGGCAGTCGGTAACGGCCTGTGGCTCTGAGGTAGCGGGTGTCAGGGGCTGCAAAGGCACCTCACTGAGAACCGGCGACTGGCCTAGAAGAGGCTTCATCGGTTTTGGACCTCGGATGCCTGTCCTTTTGTCTTTGCGTTTTTTATAAATTCCGGTCGTCGGTTGTTCTGACAGCATTATGTAATTAAACCTTCGGCCAAAATAATGTAAAGCAAAATCAAACCAATGTTTAATAGTGCATTTGTTGAATCTAGCACAAAACTGACAACTAGTAACGTCGTGGTCGGGGCCTAGGCAAGGAATACAATAAGAGTGAAAGTCCTTATGAGGTATTTGCTTCCCACAAGAAATACAATTATTAACTTTTACTGACATCGGTCTGGAGCAAGAAAAAGTTTCCCCAACGGGGTACTTAGCTTTATTGAAGACTTCGGTTCTGAAACTCAATTTAGAAAATCTCAGGAGTCGGCTGACCGGCACTTGCGAACTGCTTTTGCTTCTGGCACCGCGCCAGAGACAAAGACTGAAGAAAATGGCGTCAGTTGCATCTTTTATACCCCTGGCGCATTAACGTCAGGGAAGAGGTGACAGCAACCGACGCCGGACCAAGACTTTGGAAATCAGGCCGACTGCGGGTAGCCTGCTGGTGGATAACCCAAGTGTAATGTCTGCAACAGTGAAACATGAACATCAAAGCTGCTGTATGCATATGATGTGCAAGCAAACTAGAACAGTAACTTCAACAAATGAAAGGGAATGGAATACAACACTGAAGGCTTATGGGATGAAAAGTACAAACAAGAAAGTTATCATAGCAGTAAATGGAGGAAAATCAAAATAAACTGAAAACAGAGTAAACAGTGCAACAGGATAAATGGAGTGGATGAGAACGGAAGTTTGAGTAAGATCAAAGCTATGATGAGAGGGACTGCAGCCAACTGGCACAGGGTGTTGGGTGTAGTGTGTGACAGAAGAATGAGAAAAAGTTGAAAAGTAGGGTGTACAAATCAATGGTGCAACCAGTACTGTACAGACGCCTGGGCAATGACGACAAAGCAGATGAAGGAGATAGATGTGATGAAGTGTCAGAAAAGGGTGGTAGGATGTGCACTGTAGTACATAGAGCAGAAGTCCAAGTAGGCTAAACTGTAGAGAAAATCAAAGAGAACAAAACAATGGATGAGGATAAGGGCAAAAGTATTCACACTGTCTACCTTGACCTGACCAAGGCATTTGACAATACCCCACTCGGGCATTGTTGATAAACTCAAGAGGTTAGGTACAAACTCGTATGTCACCTGGTGGATAGCCAACTGGCTCACAGACAGGACCTAGGAAGTTAGAATTGGGGAGTTCACCTCTACAAAGAGGCCAGTCACAAGTGGAGTCCCCTCAGGGATCAGTTCTTGGACCGCTCCTTTTTGGCATTTACTTCTCAGAAGTCAAGGCCAATGTCAGTGGTCTCTTGCTGACTAAATCTGCAGATGATTGTAAATTATAAGTTGTCACTGAATCTCACACTGTCAAATGTTTTCCAGGAGGGACTAACACAAAAACAACTGGTGTCAGAGCCACGGATTAAAACTAAATGCCAAGAAATGCACAATCGTATCCTTTGGGAAGTCATCCATCCCTGGTAACTATCTTACTGACAACACACCCCTTAGAGTTGACCCAGTAGTCAGGGACTCAGGGACACACAGATAGTAATCTAGCCTTTGATCATCACGTGTCTACAGTGGTGAGGAAATCATTCTATGTTGTGCAACTTGTAAACAAAGGCATGCAATCCAAGTCCAAGGAAGTCATTGTTTCACTATACTTGGCATTCATCAGACCTATCATTGAGTACAATGCTCGCTGTTATGTACCTAACCAGGCACATCCAACAATGGGAACGTCCACACAGGTTCCTCACTAAAAGAACACAAGTCGTAAGAAATATGTGCTATGTAGACTGGCTCAAGGCCCTATCCCTGTAGTCTGTCTCCTACAGGCATCTGAGGGGAGATCTATGTCTGGCATACAAGGCATTGTCAGACCCTACTCTGATGGACCTCCTGCATATCTACAAAACAAACAGCACCCGGAATTACCCGTTCTAAAGACTTAAACATTGCCTGTGAAATAAACAGGCTCTGCTGAGAGATAGTTATGTATCCCACAGACTACCCGTCTATGGAACAGGCTCCCCATCCATGTGGAACAGAGTCCCTCCCTAACCCAATTCAAGTGCAACTTGGACAATTGGATGGGAAACAAGAAATTCATCCCTGGTTTGGCATCTTTGTCTCTAATGGAGACAGTTAACCTGTAAATGGTTCATCGCCCAGGCCCATGCTTACACTTATCAAGGGCATTAGAACTTGTCAGAGATTTGGGATGCATGGCTAGGCTTAAAAAGGTCCCTGTGGTTATTAGCTTTGTAAACACCTATGAACCTATGGTGGTTCAAGCACATGTGCAGGAAAGCGTAAGGTGATTTGGTGAAGACTTTTGAGAGACAGGAAGATGGTAAAAGGAAGAAGACATTCAGCAAAGGGATGGATGGATTGTGTGAGAGAAGACCTGCAGCAGTCAAGCATGACTGTTGAAGGTGGTAGGAGAGAAGCAGTGAACTGACAGGGGTGGCGACACTCAGAAAAATGGGGAAACAAGAAGAGTTGATAACAATGAGAACATAAGGTCCATATCCTGTCTTATATTCTGTCCACATTTGCGCTTTTAATAGTTTTCTGCATATTAAACAGAAAACATTTAAACTCAACCTAAAAGAGCAATTTCTGAAGAAAAATGTTTTAGACTAGTCGCAACTTGAGGTAAATACTTTCGTGGAAAGAACTTGGGGCACTTATGAGGTGGCTTCCTTCATGCCTTTTAAAAAAAGTCAGCTGCAGATGGGTTTATCCAGCAGAAATGCACAGCTTGTGACAGAGGTCTTCCTGAGTATCAGGGAAATTGGACCACTGGCTGACAGCTCAAAAGCTGACCAGTATACTGGAAAGATCCTCAGATAGGTACAATCAGGCAAACATTTAGTAGACTAACTACCATAGGTTTATATCTTCCAGAAAATTAATGTAATATTTTATATTTTATCAATATTTCTAATCTGTTCACAAATGTGGGGTCTATGCATATATTTTTTTAAAAGATAATCTGTGTCGCACTCCACAAAACTTTGACTGCACCTTCCTAAACAAACCAAAAGTCACAAAGGCACAGGACCACCATGAGCTGCTATAAAGATTTATTTAACGCTTTCGTCAGTTGTGAACTATGACTTTGTCAGAATAAAATGCAGTAAGAAAAGCTAACACATATAACCCCAACCTGACCATAACTGATTAATTAGACAAGTTACAATTAGTTTTTAAAGTGCCAACACTCATAACAAAAATATAAATATAATACAATGCATCATGTAACACAACATTCTATGCTTCTATTATAATACATATAAAAACACATCTATTATGTCCTAAAGATATATAAAATTTAATAATCCTAAAATGTCTGACATATGATTAAAAATAAAACTCAGATTTGATTTTTAAATAACTAACTAATGATATAACTTTACACCTGGGGGATTCACCGCATTGACCCTCAATTGCCACAGCAATTCTTTATACTCTTAAGAAGGTGTCACTGGGTCCCCCCCCCCCTCTCTCATCCAAAGCTACATGTTCTAATACATGAAATTTAAAATTATGTTCGGTAAACTGAATAAGGTGTTTTGCCAACGCATTTTTATTACCACCTCTCCCTATATCATACATATGCTGGTAGATGCGTGTCCTAAAAGCATTTTTAGTTTTCCCCACATAATATCTTTCACAAACCTGGCACAGAGCTAAGTAGACCACATTTTTGGTACCACAATTGCTCTTATGCCAAGATTGCACTACCCCGATAAGGAAGGTATTTCAACATCATCTCCTTCAAATATAAACCTACACTGAGAGCAATGGCCACATTTCATGGTATATCCACCCTGTTGCATACCTGTTTCACTCTACTTTCCAACATATTTTTTATATACCACTTTGGGTTTTTGTCCTATTTTACTCACCACTTGTTTATCATTTTTCAGTAAAAAACAATTCTTATACAATATATCTCTAAGCTCCGAGAACTGGGGAGTATAAGTCAAAATCAATGCTCTCCCAAAAGAACACTGGTTGTCCCTTGAGGTACTACTTCTATTAAAATTAACATTTTCTGGTTCAGATTGTGGGTCAACGCCCACACCTAAACCCAAAAGTGGATAAAAATATCCTACTTCCCTTTTCTGAGTGACTTCTCATAATATTGGATCTAAAAATTCACGTGCATACCCTTTTTTACTCAGCATATTACATGACACATCTCTTTCATGGTAAACATATCTCACTTATTCTGGCTAATCTAACCCCCTGTCCCTTAACAAGTGACGACTTCTGGTATATGGGGTGACAGCTTTCACTCATGTGCTTGAGTAAGTGGGTTTTCTGTAGATAGTAGAAGTGAATTTCTTCATCTGCCTATTTTTATCAATCCGAATATCCAAATAGTTGATGTACTCATTACTGGTTTCCATAGTAAATTGTAAGAAACTAGTACTGGTGTTCAAATAATTAAAAAATTCTTGTAACTGATCTTGATCCCCTCCCCACAAAAGGAGGATGTCATCTGGATATCTGCCATAAAATTGACATAGCTTATATTTTAACAAAAACCTTTTCAACCTCCCATTGTGTAAGCACTACATTAGCAAACATGGGGGCACAAACTGCACCCATAGTGACTCCAGAGGTTTGTCTGAATAGTTGGCCTTCAAACAGGATGAAATTATTTTCTGGGACCAACTCCATTAAGGTCCGAAATATAAGTATTCGATCATGTGAATATGGGTATTCTTACATAAAAAAATCATAAAATAGTTCCACGCCCTCTAAATGTGGAACACCATTAAACAAATCCTTCAGGTCAATTGTTGCCCATGTACTATCTTCACTACAAATCCTGCTTAATTTTTCTAAGACAGTCAAATGAGTCTGTAATAACATGGGAAAATTTAAACAAACATTTTTTAGATGATAATCCAAGAATTTAGCTATTGCTAAGGTCTTACATGCCTTTGCACCAACAATTGGTCTTGGGGGCGGGGGTTGGTGGTGTCCTTGTGGATCTTTGGGATCCCAGAATTTGTAGGGATCCTTGGATTAGTTTGAGTCATAAATTCACACTCATTTTTTTGTATCTGGTCATTCATCAATAACTCATATAAAGTAATATCAATCTTCCTATAAGCTATATTTAGCTCATTAATTGACACTTTGTTCATAACAGTCACCATATAAATGACTCAACATGCTATTCACATATCTTTGCGGGTCCATCACCAAATGGAGTAGTGTCTATGTATATATTTTTTAAAAAGATAATCTGTGTCACACTCCACAAAACTTTGACTGCACTTTCCTAAACACTAAGGAAAACCTTCACGTATACAACTAGTACACAAAGGGCATGTCACAGACTTACCTTTTTGTCCTTAGCACCTCTTTCTGGTGTTCTGTAAGCACCCTTTCCTTAGGCTGTGTTGGTGGAATAAACACAAAATCCACAGATTTTTCTTCCTCTAAAAGCAGCTCACGACAAGCTCTTTTTGGTGATGAGAAATCCAGCTTCAGCTAGTAAAGGGGACAAATATTTTAAAGTAATACGCTTTCCTAAAAAGATTGTAGCGAAAAGTAAATAGGCCTTGCAGCCTATCAATTCAAAATTCACAAAAATATCAAACCTTGTACAGAATTGTTAATACTTACTTTTGCTGGAGCCACACGAGTTGGTGTACCTTTCTCCTTCAGTTCTTCCGCTCGTGACAAAAGAGACTCACGTTTTCCAACAGATTTAACTTCCATTCCACTAATCTTGGTACTCAACTGTGAACTTTCAACCTACAAAGTGCCAACAAAAAAGTTAGACCACTTGGTAAACTTCATTTAATAAACAAATCATCATTGGTAATCAAATGAGACTCCAAAGACTAATCCAGAGACATTTTTACTTATTTACACGTAGTTCATCAGGTCAATCCCACTAGCACAGCACATTCTTTTCATGGATGACCAGAGGTGGTATTCACACCTACGAATGAAAATCTGGTGACGGGAATGGGGAAATTCTCCCTACTCTTTCACTAGTGGGTGTCAAAGGACTGCTGCTAGCTGGAGGAGGAAAATAAATGAGATAGCCTGCCTGATGACAGTATGCAATAGGAAAATGTGGTACCTTTACAGCTTGCAGAGACAGATTACTGAATTGCATGAAAGTGGTTTAGATGACACTACGCTGGATTACCTCGATAAAGAGCAGTCTGCAGATAATAGCGCAATATGATGGGGAGAGGTTACAGAAAAATGTGTGTGTTGGAAAGAAGCTGTTGCTGGCAGGAAGACTTTGTGAACAGAAGAAAGGAAGGAAGTGCAGTCAGGATAAACAAAGTGTAATGCTGTCAGAAACTTACAAAGATTGTGGCCGGAGGAAAGCCTGCTCAGGATTTATGCTGCAGTAGCAGCTGAAACAGAAAAAATGGGGGAGTAGTTAAGACAGTGCAAAAGATCCACAATAAAAATACAAATAAAGGTACCTATATAATCACATTTATTTAGGCAAACTGATGGAACCCTTGGGTTTTAGGGTAAGATTTAATGATGCAACTTTTGAAGCTTTCCAGATATTGGAAAGATTTTTGTTTTTACTGAAGGAAAAAGAAGGATATTTGCCCATGGAATGAATTCATGGCTGCTATCTCAAATGGTCAAAATAATAACAGTGACAGTGAAATTCAGAACTGAAGTGGTGAACAAATCAGAAATTAAAGTATTTTTCAAAGGCTTAGGTTTACATACATGCAAGAAATTACTGTGGGAACATTGAACTTTGTGGAAGACCAACTCCACTACATATTTCGTGTAATTAAGGTGAATGAACAAATTAATGTAAGGCATACTGGACAGCCAAAAAGCTTTTCATATTAGTGACGGTGATAAAAAGATGTAATTAATGTGGGGAAACAGGTACACTGCAAGACACTAATATTCAAAATGCATGAAAGAGGGGCATCTATGGTTTGAATGCAAAAAGAGGGGGAAATCAAAAACACAACACTAATGGTAAAGTGAGTTACAGACCGTTTTGGAAAATAAAATATCAAAAGATGAGGATTCTTCTCTCTCTCAAAAGGATGAAAGTACTGAAACTAAAAAGAATGATATCAAGCAAGTTAAAAAACACAAAAAACCCCAAAAAGGTGGTGGTGTTCCAACAAGAAACAGATATGAGGTATTAAGAGAAAAATGAAAAAAGAAAGTGAAGACGGTAAACAGCAAACTGGCCAAAAAACAAAAAGTGTCTTCACTTTACTCCGGTAGAAAAACAGAAAGGAAGAAGACAACTTTAACATTATTTATTAATGTAGTTAAGTGTAAGTAAAGTAAGGTGTGCTACAACATTAATGCGCTGTCAAATATGAAACAAGATACTGCTTGTTTACTAGATGCAAGATTTCTGAATGCAGAACAAAAGTTAGAATTCAAAAACTGGGGGAGAGGGAATTACTGCAAAGCATGGGAAAAGAAGAATTATCTGGGACTGATGCATTAATAAATACCGAAACAAACGTATTGGACACAAAGTGGTGATGCCAGAGAGAACAGATTACCATATCACACAAAGGGTGTCAAGAATAGGGGCATTATGTGCATACACAGAAATATAAAAACAGTAAAGATGCCGGATGTTATGAAAAAAACATTTTATGCCAAATATGGCTATGGCGTTTTAGGGAGATGCTAACGGTGACCTCAGAGAAAGAAAGAGAAAGAAAATGAATGGAGATGTGAAAAAGTGTACAAACAAATTAGCTTACACCTTGTTCAATAAAGGCAAAGTAAGGGGATATAACTATACAAGAACAAATTTGCACACAAACAGATTTTGTTTTCAAGGAATACCTAAAAATGCACTATGGAGGAAGCAAAGGCTTTAAGCCAGCATGCAGAAGCCCTGGTATGAAACAGTTCAGCTATTCTGGCAAAACAGGTATCTACCATCTTCTCCCAACCCAAGACATATTGGATCTCCTTAGAATGACACTAACTATGCCGCCGATTGTTAAAGCCAATTAGTTTTGTTTAGTAGAACCACTATGAAATTGCCACACACAAAGTGTCACATCACAGACCAGGGCAAGCCACTGTTCCTAAACCAACCAAGGTCAAGCAATTCAACCTCAATGCCAGACCTCGCATGGTGAAGCAGGCATTTACATCCCCAAACAAAACATGCAATATGGACTAAACTAGTAGGCTGTATTCCCCCATCGATACATGCCTTCCTCTCCAAGTTGCTCCCTCGTCAGCAAAAATAAAAATGTCTTGGGTTTCAAAAAACAGATCAGACACTTCTTCAGAAAGAACCATCTCTAGAGGCCATATCCTAGTCTGGTCCCAAAGACCACTCCCAAACCTTCCCAGAGGGGACAAAAGTAGTAAACTCTAAGAAAGGGAGCATGCAAATTTGTTTAAATACAATAATTCAACTGCAGGAGCACCAACTGGGCAAAACAGCTTTCATGAAGCCAGGCAAGAGCTCATTTTGTAATAGTGGTGGTACCTACACATCCCTCTCTCCCCAACCAGGAATGCAGTAAACACTGCCCTCTCAAAATAAGTGGTTTATTCTACACTGGATGTGTGTTCAAAAATCACCATTATTGTTTTTTTCTTTTTAGTTGAAAGGAGAAACTGCTCTTTGGGGAACATTCTTTCTATACAAGTTCAGCTACCTGTACATATCCAGCAAGCTAATAGCCTCTTTACTTTAGTCGGGATAGTGAGTAAGAAAGTAACTGAATGACCTGAATCAATGAAACTTCTGATACTATTTTAGGCATCAGTGAGGTATTCATTTTATGGCTTACCTTGGACCCAATATAACACTGTGTAGAACCACCCTCGCATATAACATTTCATGTCACAGATTGTTTTGGCAAAGGTAACAATCACAAGAAGGATTTTGAAGAAGAGAAGTTATGGGCCACTGACGTGCTGTGATCAAAAGGAATTACTGTTTTAACAGAATCAAGTTGGGGTTCCATGAGGCTTCTTTTGGGGTTTAGATATAAGAAAGGTCTCAGTGAGAAGTGGGTGGATGAAGGGCAGTCCTCAATGCATGCTAACTGTAATGCCACAGAGAGGCACTTTAACAAAAGTACAAGACAGCCCACTGTGAAACAACTCTTAAAAAATACTGCAAAATTGGTGGTTCTTCATAGTTTCTATGGGTGGAAGCTCCCACCAAAAGCCAGAATGCTTTGGCTACTGCCCAGTCGCTGATTTGGAACTCGCTCAACATTGGATAGTCAGTAACAGGCAACAGTTCAACTCTTTAAAAATTGAGGCTTTGATGGTGCATTCCACCTTGATGGACTCTTCCCTACCAGTTTTTTCACACATCTATCATCAGGGACAAACTTGCTTTTGTGTCTAAGGTGCACAACCTCAGCATGACCCCTGATGACAGACCAAGTCTTAAGGACCACATTTTAGCTGTTGTCAAAGTCCACATTTCCATCTCTGGAACATCAGCTGTATCATGCACCTTATACCACTTTATTTAAGATTTGTGTACCGTGAAAGTCCGACTTGGAACGAGCCAATTTTCAGAGAATGCCCAGGGAGAAACGCTCCAGACACATCTTTGCAACATGGGGAGAAAACCGCAGCACCTGGAGGAAACCCACACGAGCTTAGGGAGGATATGCAGACTCCGCACAGAAGGCACCCCAGACGAAAATCGAATCGAAGAACCTCTTGCTGTGAGGTGATAATGTTAACCGCTGCACCACTGCACCATCCAATAGATGGCTACTCCTGCTGCTCTTCCAACTGTAGTCCATGTTTCATCACAATTGGATTACTGCAATGGTTTACATATTGGCCTGCTTGAAACTGAGCTGTTAGACGTTCAATTTGTTCAAAACTCTGCTGCCCACCTTCTCACTGGGGCTTCAAGTTATAATCATATTTCCTCAATTCTACCCTAACTCCATTGGTTATCTCTCAGAAAACATATTTCCAAGACCCTGGTTTTACTTTATGCTGCCCTTCATAATTTGGCCCCTCCCTATTTCAGAGATCGTGTGTCCCAAGTCTGACACTATATTCCAGTTCCTTGGGACTGCATGAGGTGTTCGTTCTTATGATCTTGATACCCATTGTTCTTCACTCTTTCAGCAATCAGGGCCCTTTAAGAAACATGCTTCCTAACTAGTTGCATAACAATGGTCTCAAAACACACTTTTTTTACCTTACTTTTAGTTAATTTAACATTTTACTGTTAGCATGAATTTTCTTCATGCTTATTTAACCTACACAATGTCTGGGTTGAGGCACTACAATAAACCTGAGTTTGGAATCCTTATCCCAGTATGGCAGTTAAACAGATATTACAGTTGGACATCTCACACCCATTCCTGCTCTGGCCACCCTCTAAAATCTCTATCTTACTAGCAGAGGTACAGGCCTTAAGCTTCCCTCTTCATTTTTTGCAGGTGGCTGGGATGAATGAATGGCATATGTGGCAAAGCTTCACTTCATAAATTAAAAATATGACTCCAGCTGACTACCACCATAATTAAACCATTTCTCACCCCTATATCTACCTTTTCCTTACATCCAATCGCTAGCTGTTGCATAAAGTACCCATTAAGAAAACTTAAAACCTGCGCAGCTTCTAACAACCTCCCATATGAATTCCTTAAATTATCCGACTCAATAACATATCCCATCACCATCCTACTGAATAGATCAATACAGGAATTCTATGTTGCATCACTGTGGAAAAAATGATATGCAACATCATTACACAAAGGAGGTAACTTCATAGAGATAGGAGACTTCAGACCTATTGCAGTCTTATCCACACTCTCAAAAACACTAAAGAAATGTGTTCAGAAACAAATACTTAAATATATGCTTGCTGTAAATATTCTAACCACCATCAAACATGGATTCAGAGCAGCACAAAGCACTACAACTACTCTTGCAGCAGTCCTACAAAACATAATTAAAGCCAGAGACAACAAGCTAGTCTCTACACTCGCCCTAGACCTCTCTACACCTTTCGAGTACAGTCTCCTCAATACTTATAATGAAAATCCAAGGTTTCTCTAACTCCACCCTTGACTGGTTCACCAGCTATCTGCCTGTCTCCAATCAGTAAAATGGCAGCCTGCTCTCTCCCCTTTTCTTCCGGTTAATACTGGAGTCCCACAAAGCTCTAGCCTTGGCCCTCTAACATATTTGGAAATGACCTCCATACATTCACACAGCAAGCTTCACTAATTCAAATGCAGATGATGCTACCCTTATCTGCTGAGCAGATCCCTTCCTCACCTACAGACCATCACACAAAGCTTTCAACTCTGTTGAAAATTTTCTAACAATCCACTTAATCTCAATACTAAAAAGTTAATCCTTTTCCCCCCAAACAATGACACATTCAAGAGAAAATTTCAAAATTACAGCCCTAAATAATACCAATATTGAATTTGTCTCCCATATCAAATTACCAAGTGTAATAACTGATGACTGACTGAAATTCGACTTGCAAATTTAAAATTCCATTAAATAAATAAATAAATAAATAAATAAAAAATAAAACAGAAACTAGATATACTCTACTGATCAAAAAATAGCTCACCACACAAACTGAAGTTACACTGCCTTATTGTATTTTGCACCTATTCTTATAAATCTACAAACTTCTCTCAAATCTAAACTTTGTGTTGCAACAAAACTGACAGATTTGCAGCTAATAAATCCTTTAAACCACATCCCTGTTTTTCTCTTAAAACATTAAACTGGCCAGAACTACCACAATATCTCCAGTATACTCAACAACTTCATGCCCATAAAGTGATACATAACCCTTTATCAAGCCCAGCAATCAGCTCTATTTTTACTCAATACTCACCTAACCATACACTACAATATTTAGAACAGCAAATAATTTCTATGTATAAACCTAATAAATCTATAGGACATCTCCTACACTCAAACTCTGTTGCCATTCATTGTATTAACATAGCCTTAAAAATCAGAGCACTTGCAAGTACTCATCTGTTTAAAGACTCCGAAAACATCTCTCAACCAAGCCTGGCTTTGCCCATGTATCACTCTTCGCTAACCACTGCCAGCTCTACTAAATTAAACCAGTCACTGCTTGAACCTGCTCTTCCTACATTATTCATCATCTCCGTAAAATGTACTTTTTCTACTCTGTCTTTTCCACTTTGCCTATCACTGCTCCTATTTGCTTGCAATTTTATTACTCTCATTTGTTGATTTTGGTAACTCTGCTGTTTTGAATTACATTGTTTAATTTGCTAATTTTTCATTGCAATTATGTAATGATAATATGTTAGGAGCTTTTCTCCCTCAGCCACCACTGAAAATGGGACCTGTGCCCAGCTGGACCTTCCCGGTAACCAGGAAAAAAGCAGGTTCCAGTCAGGTTATGACTTGAGACTGACCACCATACTGTCACTCTGGAGATCTGCACACTGAAGACACCAAACTATAAAAAAGTAAGGATTCTGAACTGTGACAGTAGCAGAAGAAATGCTGAAACATGTTCTCTGTTTAGTATATAACAATCAACAGGTGCTGACTAGAGAAGCTCTGAGTGCAAAAGCAAGAGTTCAAAAATGCAATACACTGAATATCTGCAAGGAATTCCCAATAGATATCCATTCTACAAGGCTTTTTTTTGTCAGATTTATACTACCACCACAACATACATCACGTACAATATGAATTGCGCAATGTATAAATTCTAGAAAAAACACTTAAGGAATGAAAATGATTTATGCTTGCTGCCTGTTTCCCAACTGGGTTGGTGGGCTACTATGGGACCCCTTTACAACCACTACCCACGTCTTAAGACAAATATATCAAAGGTACAAATAGGAAAGAAGTAATTAAGACTTAACCATTACTGCAGGTCACAGTACAGGTAGAAGTGTGTAACAGTCAAACTACCACATAATCATCTTACTCAAGTTAAGCATGTCAAGTTACTTAGAAAACATGGCAAGTTTGGCATCGCATGATTCAAGTGCAGCAGACTACTAAAGGTAGCCATATGATACACTATCCACCATTCATAGAGCAATCACACATACTGGGGAAACAGTGCATTCAAAATTGGCCATCAGTCATTTTAGGAAAAAAAAAAAATTAAAATTTGCAAAATTAACTCACATAATCCAGTATAGTGAAAATTACTTACAGCATCAACGTACGGCCCACTGGATTCATCAGGTACATCAACTGTTTCAAAAGCAGGACACAACAGTGGAGTTTTCTGTTTAACTTTACTCAATACAGATCTATAAAAAAAAGGACACAAAAAACAGTTCTCAATACACTCAGCAATAGACAATGGTGTTCGCTGAAAAACAATCCTATGAAAACGGGCAGCAGTCAATTAATCTTCATGAGTGTCTTACAGCAGATTCAGGCTTACTTGGGGATATACCTTACAAACTTATGCGTGCAGGTGCTGTACAAAATCAATGACCACTACCATCTCACAAGAGAAGCTGTCATGTCTATGAAGTTTCTGATTTTATCCAAGAAAAAAATAAGTTATGTACTTACCATAACGTTCGATGTTTGTAGTCCACCTCACCCCTCCATTCTTACACTTGGGATCGGAGCCAAACCTCGGCTCCGACTCGGCCATTCTCTAGCTCAAAAACTTCTGGTTGGCTCGTGGTTAGGAGGTATCCCACAATGCACCACTAACGTAACCCAGATCTTGTTTGTTGCAAGGAGAAACATACAGAGACAAAGAACAAACCATGTTGAAAGGACCCAACATAACAATAAGGCAGTAGTCACTCTACTCCCAGGTCCTCAAGGAGGGGGCAGGAGGGAGGGTTTGTAAGAATGAAGGGCGAGATGGACAACAATCAAACGTTACGGTAAGTACATAACTTCTTTACGTTCTGTACTCCTATCTCACCTTCATTCTTACCCTTTAGACAGCGCCCCCAGCACCTTCATCTTGGGCGGCTCACTGGAAAATGCTCCAGAGTACTGTGGAACCAAAGGAAGACCTGTTCCTGGAAGCCATATCCAATTTGTAGTGAGTAATGAATGTATGAGGTGAAGCCCATGTTGCTGCTGCACAGATATCTATAGGAATTTTTGCCTGAAAAGCTACCGAGGTAGACATAGACCTGGTCGAATGAGCTTTCACCTTGAAGGGAAGATCTTTGTCACTGGATGTATAGACAAAGGAAATGCAGCTGGAAATCCAGTGAGACAATGTGGTTTTAGAAACTGGAAGGCCCTTCCTTGTATCTGAAAAGGAAACAAACAATTGATCGGACCTTATGAAATTCTTAGTTCTGTCAAGATAAAAACTCAACTGTCTATGCAGGCCCAGTTGGTGAAATCTGTACTCTGCCTTGTTAGAAAAATTACAAGAAAATTGGAAGAAAACAGGTAATTCAATGGACTGATTAATATTGGCCTGAGAAGAAACTTTAGGAACAAAGGAAGGGTTTTTCTCCATAAGGAGACCCTATCTCTGTGAAATACCAAATAAGGAGGGCTTAATGGAAAGAGCTTGCAGTTCAGAGACCTTCCTTGCAGATGTAATAGCCACTAAAAATATAGTTTTCCATGGTAAGAACTTAAGGTCACAAGTTGCTGAAGGTTCAAAAGAGTTTGAAGTAAGTCTATGGAATACAAAATTCAAATCACATGGTGCCACCAGATCCATGACTGCAGGTCTTAAAGTGGCCCCTTTAAGGAAAGCTCTATACAGTCTATGAGTCATAAGGTTAGGGTCATTAGCCAAATGAAAGGTAGAAATAGCTGCCAGTTGAACTTTAATAGTGGTAGCCTGCTAAGCCCTTGAGGGCACAACTGAGACAGGAACTCTAAAATGGCAGAAATGGGAGCTGTGTAAGGATCAAGGTTTCTCTCACGGGCCCAAAAGGAGAATCTCTTCCATTTACTGGTATAAGTCTATCTGGTAGAAGATTTGTGAAAAGATGTCAGAATAAGTATAACCTCAGGAGAAAAGTCATGAAGCCTGACTACGGATGGAACTGGAGCAGCCAAGCTGTCAAACTAAGGGTGTGGACAGAGGGATGGAACACTCCTGACTTGTGCATCAGCAAATCTGGCACTTGGTCCAGAGTCCACGATTCGGCCATTAGATGAGGTCTGAGGAAGGGGAACCAAATCTGTCAAAGTCAGTAAGGAGCAATTAGAATCATTTTGCCTCCCAAGGATATTGCTTTCTGAATTACCTTCGATATCAGGGGGAATGGTGGGAAAGCATAGAGAAGTCCCGAGGGCCAATCGTGAACGAGTGCATCTCTGGGCATCTCCCCTTCTGGGGGAATTAGGGTGAAGTAGCTGCTGCATTTGGCATTTAGAGGGGTGGCAAATAGATCGCAGCAAGGCTGACCCCATTTGTGAAAAATATGTTCCGCAATGTGTGTGTTCAGAGACCACTCGTGAGGCATCAGAATAGCCCTGCTGAGCCTGTTGGCTATCACGGTGGATTTCCCCAGAATGTGTGTTGCAACCAGAAAGCGTTGGGAAGACCCTGCTCACTCCCACACTCGAAGGGCTTCTCTGCAGAGTGGGATAAGATTTGGTCCCTCCTTGTTTGTTTATGTACCACACCACCGACATATTGTCCGTGTGGATCTCAATTATCCCTAGAGGAAGAAAGCTGTGAAGTGCTTGCAATGACAGAAGCACTGCTCTTATCTCCAAGACGTTGATATGCAAATGAGCCTCGTGTTCCTGCCACGTGCCTTGGACTGTTCTCCCTAGATAATACCCCCCCCCCCAATCTGGGAGGCATCCTTGGTCACGGTGGCAAGGGGGGGGTGGAACAAACGGTCTGCCTGTGTTTAGATGGCTGGTCTGGGTCCACCAGCGAAGATCCTGTTTGCACAATTCTGTTACCAGGATGGGGTGAGAAAGAGGTAGATGCTGCAGTGACCATTGGACAAAAAGTAACCACTGCAGAACCCTCATGTGCAGTCTGGATAAAGGAACTAATGTTATTGTTGATGCCATCGTCCCTAACAACTTGAGCACCATCTTTGCTTTGGCTTTTCTTAGAGGAAGTAAGCTCAAAATTTGTTCCCTGAGGTTCTGAATTCTTTCTATGGGAAGGTAAGCCCTCACTGAGACTTTGTTTATTTTGGCGGCAATAAAATTCACATGCTGAGAGGGCGATAATGCAGATTTTTGCCAATTTACTGTAATCCCTAACTGCAAGCAAGTTGCAATGGTAGGGTCCCTGACCTGTAACAGTAGATGCCTGGTGGTGGCAGTCAGGAGCCAGTCATCCAGGTACGGAAACACTTAGAATTCCCCAACGTCTCAAGTGAGCCATTACCACTGCCATGCATTTGGTGAACACCCTGAGGGCTGTGGTGAGACCAAAGGGCAGGGCACAAAACTGGCAATGACTGGCTCCCAGCCGGAAGCGTAAGTGACTCCTTGATGCCCTGTTCATTTTGATATGGTAGTACGCATCTTGGAGGTCTATGGAGCACATCCAACCATCTTTCCCTACCAACGGGAATATAGACTGTAAGGTGACCATTCGGAACTTGGACTTCTGTACAGATTTGTTCAATTTGCTGAGATCCAAGGTCTCAAATCCCCTGCTCTTTTTGACACCAAAAAGAATTTGGAGTAAAGTCCCTAATCCTACTTGGTCTGCGGGGATGGGTTGGATGACTCTCTTTATGAACAACTTTTGGATTTCTAGAGTTGCTGAATCCCTGTGATTGGGTGGAACATCTGGGATTCATCTGATCCGAGGAGGTGGAGAAAGTAAGGGAATATGGTAACCTCTAGTAATTATCCTTAATACCCACTTGTCTTGAGTGATATCGTGCCAGGCTTCTGGGTATAAGGATATGCGACCCCCGACTGGCTCCAGAGACACACAGTCAGGACTTCTTTCAGGAGCGCTGATAGGGACGACCACAAAAGGAATCACAGTCTCCCTGGTTCTTCGGGCTTCCCCTGCCTCTAGGGCGGCATCTACCATTACTTCCTCCTCCTCTGCCTCTGGAGAAGGAATCACCTTGTGCATCCTGAAAAAACCTCTACGACTTCTTGAACCACATTTTACCGCCCTTCTATCCTCTGGGATAGGGTCTAGAAGGAACGGAAAAACCGACTCCCACAGCAGACAGGGTTTTTCCTTTCTGTTCGCACCTGGTGAATGTGTCTTCACCTTGGTTCCAAACAATGAGGATCCATCAAAGGGAGTGTTGGTAAATGTAGACTTAAAGTCCTGTGTAAAGTTACACAATTGCATCCAGGAGTGTCTTCTAAGAGCAACTCTTGAACCCGTTGCCCTACTCGTTCCATCAGCTGCGTAAGATATCAGCCTCATGGAGGATTTACAATAGAATTTAAGGTAGACATCTGCGCATTAACCTTCTCAGATACTGCTTCAGATACGTTACCTTGCAGAGTCTCTCCCAGTTCTTTTAGGAGATCTCTCTGGAGCCTTGTGAAATGAGACAGGTAGTTCAGCGATCTAAGTCTAAAAGCCACTGAAGAAAAGACACGCTTCCGTTACCTATCCCATCGTTCGAGACTCATTGTTCGGTGGATGGATAGTGGAGGAAGTTTCAGCAAGTTCCTTTTTGGTGGCTGCTGCCATCACCATGGCATCTACTGGAACGCCCTTAGTAAGAAAGTCTGTCCTGAGGTGCTGACAAAAATTTATTTGGTCTTCTAGGAACCGGTTCCACAGAATCTGGAGACTCCCACACCTTTCGACACATTAGATCCAGCAGCTCGTCAAAAGGTGGAGACACCCAAGAGGTGGAGAGTTGAAACCCGAAAGCCTTCAGGTACACTGACTCCACATCAGAAGGGGATGTGGTGGGCCAGCCGCATCTCTGTTTCAGGATCGCAAGGATATCTGCGAATGAGATATCAGAGGACGACTTGGGGGACCCTTATGACTTCTCAAGGTCAGTGTCTGATGTAATGGACTCATCAGGGGAGTCAACATGTTTCCTCTTACAAGTTTTCTTCCAAGGTGGCTCCTCAGAAGGGTATTCTGGGGAGACCTCGGAACACTGGGGACCACTCATGGAGATTCCTGAGACTGCGAGTCTCTACTGTGTTGGGAGAGAGAGGGAGCTGAGACTGCAACTGGTGCTTTAGGGGGAAGAGTGTCAGTACCTCTGGTTGAAACTGAAGACCTGGACAGCACACATCACCTCGAAAGCCGATCCTCCTGGCTCAGAGGATGTCCCCCCGCTCCGAAGATGAAGAGGCAGTCCTCAGCACTGAGGAGATGGGCTCTGAGGCAGATGTGGGGTCCAAACTCACCAGAGCCGAAGCACCAAGAGGTAGGCTCGGAACCGAAGTTTGGTTCCAAGCGTTCCCCTCGGGGCCGACCAGAGAACTGAGGACCCTAGACCCCACGGATGGCACCGAAAGGGTCGGAGCGGATATCGGAACCGAGAGACTGAGATAAGCTGGAACCAACCTTTCCACAACCCTAGGAACCTACATATCTGGCTCTGAAGCCCCAGAGTGGCTCGGAGGAGCAATATCGAGGGGGGAGTATGGGCACATTAGGCTCCAGAGCTGACTGGGACGGAGCCAAAAGTAAATTTGCCAGCACCAAAGTCTGAAGCAGTCTGCGCACCACTCTCTCAACGTCATCAGAAAGGCTCCTAGAGGACCTGGAGGATAGACTGCGGGACCTAGATTGCTGAAAGATAGGCGACCTAAGAGTCAGGGAGACTGGTAGGAGTTCAGCTGACTGGCTCTGAGACACAGGCTCAGTTATCAGCTCCGAAACTGATGGATCCACAATCTAAACATCTGTCTGCACCAAAACCAGTGGAGCCGGCGAGGAAGTAGTCATTTTGGCAATTTTGTATGGTGGCTCTGA
The DNA here is from genome assembly GCF_019279795.1 of Protopterus annectens. Classification (NCBI taxonomy): domain Eukaryota; kingdom Metazoa; phylum Chordata; order Ceratodontiformes; family Protopteridae; genus Protopterus; species Protopterus annectens. Next base: position 1,322,728,337 of record NC_056737.1, on the reverse strand, counting down.
CAACACAGAATGAGTGGGAGACTGCCTTTTTGTAGATTTGGCTTTCTCTTTCTTGGAGGATGGAGATTTAGAGCTGGAGGATGAAGAGGCCAACTCCTCATCAAAAGAATGCTTCAACAGTCCTTTCAAGATAAGCTTGTTCTTTCTCTCTTGAAGAGCACAGAGACTAAAGGCATGACAAAACAAGCAAGACCCTTGGAGGTGAATAGCACCCAAACAGTACACACACAGATGGTGCGCCCATCTGTTAAGGACATTTTCTGGGCACATTTTGTACATTTTTTTAAAGCTCGAAGGCTTGTGATCATTAGCATCCTTAGACAGTGCAATAAACAACTAAAGATAACAATGCACAAGAACTACCTCCAAACAGTTAGGCAACAGCAAAGACAAACAGGCATACAGAGGACTAAGTCCTCTAACTTAAACGGGCCTAGCCCTAATAGGTGAAGAAAGAAATAACCAGAGGACAAGGTCCTCTAACTAAACTGGGCCTAGCCCTGGGAGAAAAGACAAATAGAATGGAGGACTAGGTCCTCTAACTTAAACAGGCCTAGCCCTAGGTGAAAGGGAAAAATAGGAACAAGAACAATTAGCACAGCAATGCGAAAGTGATGCAGGGATACAAGAAGGTTAATGGAAGAACGGCCAATCAAAGCACAAACAGTACACACAGTAAACAATGCAGCAAATTATCTAAGACAGACACGGAATGTGATAACCCACTAAACTATAGAATATAATTATTTTTAGTCAGCAAATAACTAGAAAAAAAAACGTATTGAAAGTTTTCACGTAGCCACGGCCAAGAAGAAGCACATCTGAGCTCAAAGAGTGGCAAACGAGATCTGGGTTACGTTAGCAGTGCATTATGGGATACCTCCTAGCCATCAGCCAACCAGAAGTTTTTGAGCTAGAGAATGGCCGAGTCGGAACCTAGGTTTGGCTCCGATCCCAAGTGTAAGAATGAAGGCGAGATAGGACTACAGAACATCAAGTGTTTCGACTCTCAATTACTATGCTATACAACTGGTTGAAAAAAAAAGTTTTACATTTTCTTGTCATTTTACTGAAAAGTTAAAAGAAATGCACCATGTACACAGCAGTTCAAATATAATTAAATCAAACACCTAAACCTCAACACAAGATAGACAACACAAATTAAACTACCACATGTTTTTTGCAAGAAAGGCAAGACTACTGCACCTACACATTTCTATGCATACCTACTCTAAACAATACTTTAATAATGAAGCAGTTTAACTTGAAAGTTGGGTACTTCATTAACAAGAATACCAGCAATTAAAAACAAGTCTCCAAAGCTGGGCAACCTCAAGTTCAAACACCTGCAACAAAACTATCTTTTGAGAAGTTGGGCTGGATCTTTTGTCTTGAACTGCCATGTTCCCAACAATTCTACATTCTGATGGAAGAGGACGACCTGAGGAATTGAACATGTTTTAGGGAGCTTGTGGGCAGTCTTCAATATGGTTATGAAGTTTATTGTGTTTAGTAAAAAACATAGCTGTGTGTGAACTTACAGTAATAAACAATGCTTGAGTACACCACTTCAGCAGTACTATTCTTTATGCAATGAATAAAGCCAGGAGGCCAGGACATCTGCCTTGCAGACCAATCCTCCCCACAAAGTTTTCTTCAGACATCGCTTTAAGCCCAACTCATTTATGTCCGGACCTTATTCAGTGCAAATGAAGTTATGTCTGTCATTAATTTAGCTTCTTTTGGTGGATAATAGCTCTGTTGTGCTTTATTGTGCTTGCACACTGAAATACCTCTCTTCCATACATGTGCGCACTGTTGATTTGCCCATCTGTAGATACCTTCAGGTCTTTCTTCTATCAGCAGAGATAGAAACAGGGACCCTGTACTACAGCACTGACCTCCTAATTAAACATTTCCTATTATAGTACACTGGACATACACATTTACTATGTTAATTATAGGAGTTACTGCTGCGTTTACACAAATTAACATACCAGACTATATAAGGAATGCAGGGTAATGGTTTACAGGAGAACTTACAAGATAGCTGACAAAAGCTGCTCTGCTTTTGGATTGGATTGTATGCTTATAATTCTCACAGAAGTTACGGACAAATGTCCTTAAAGCTGCCTCACAGCTGCGCTATGCTGATACATTTTCGAAGCCAGCTGCCATGGTGGCTTGTTGCCCTAGCAGAATAAGCTTTTACTAGGGAGTCTAGATTTCTGTCTGCTGCTTTACAGCAAAAAATGTTATACTTGGACAGCTGCTTTGAGAGAATTTGCTAAATGGCTTGCCTTTTTTACATGGTTGGAAGGAAAATAACTGCTCCCCTTTCTTAATCTGCTTGGTTCCAACAATAAAACCTTCAGTGGTCTGTGGACATCTAACAAATACAGCCTCTCTATATTCTGCAGAATGGGGGGCACTGGCAGGGGTCTATATTAGAAAGTACAGTTTTGTACCTACCATAAATGTAGATGTTCGAGGATCTACATTGCTGCAGTCATAACCATTGGGTAGTCCGCTGTCCTCGGTCGGCCCGAATACCAAAGAGCTAGGTTGGCGTCGGTCATTGTCGCCCAGAACTGACGTCAGTACGTATTGGTACTTAAGCGCATGACCGACGCCATATCCTCAGTCTTTCTTGCCCCAGATGTCAGAAGGCCTACAAAAGAAAGGCCAGAGCCAAAAAGGAAAATGCCCAACAACCACCAGAGTGGAAATAAGGAATATCCCCAAAAGAAACACAGCCACTACAAATTATAGTGGGGAAGGAGGGAGGGAAAATAGGACTGCAGCAATGTAGATCCTCGAACATCTACATTTATGGTAGGTACAAAACTGTACTATGTTCTTCGTCTCACATTGCTGCAGTCATAACCATTGGGTAGAATCCCAAAGCAAAGGAAATGGGAGGCTGGCAAACTAAATAGCATTAGGAGCTGCTAACATACCTTGTAAAACTGCAGTAGCAAACCCAGCCCTGGACTTGGAATAAAGACGGAGATGGTAATGCTTAGTAAAGGTGTGTACAGAACTCCAAGTAGCTGCCTCCAAAATATCCTTAGTAGCTACCCCCCTCAAAAAAGCAGTAGATGTGGCAGTAGCCCTAGTAGAATGAGGCCTGATTCCAGCAGGAACATTCTTCCCATGATAAGAACAACAAAAAGCAATACATTGACCAATCCACTTAGAAATAGTCTGCTTTGAAACAGATTTCCCTTGTGAACCCAAAGCAAAGGAAACAAATAACTGTTGAGTCTGCCTGAACTCCTTAGTTCTGCTCAAATAATAGCGTAGCTGTCTGTGGATATCCAAAGAATGCAAGACTTTTTCCCCCTATTTTGGGGATCAGCATAAAAAGTAGGCAAATGAATAGACTGGTTCAAGGCCACATTGGAAATCACTTTAGGCATAAAGGTAGGGTTAGTACGCAAAGAAACTCTATCCTTATGGAAAATCAAAAAGGGTTCAACTGCCATGAGTGCCTGCAATTCAGATACCCTCCTAGCAGAAGTAATGGCCAACAAAAAAGCAGTCTTCCAAGACAAAAACTTCAAGTCAGACGTAGCTGCAGGTTCAAAAGGAGGTAAAGTAAGCTTTTCTAACACAAAATTGAGATCCCAGGAAGGAGTAGGAGCTCTGCGTGGGGGTCTTATATTCTTTGCCCCTCTAAGAAATTGTTTGAACAAAGGGTGAGAAAATAAAGGAGGGTCACAATCATAGTGAGCAGAAATGGCTGCAGCATGAACCTTCACAGAAGAGAAGGACAAACCCTTGTCCAGTAACTCAGTAAGATACTGAAGTGCAAAACTCAAATTAGGCACTGAAACATCAAAGCCCTTTGTTGTGCTCCAAAGAAAAAATCTCTTCCATTTATCCGCATAAACCTTTCGAGTACTAGGCCGCCTTGCTTCCAAAATGACATCTAAAACCTGTTGAGGAAGCTGAGACCCTACCGGCTCCATTACAGAATACGCCAGGCAGTTAGATGCAGGGACTGCACTCTGACATTGAGTAAGTGATTGTTTGACTGGGATAGTAGATGAGGAATCTGAGGCAAAAGCCAAGGAGGCTCCTGAATTAAACTCCTCAGCAGAGGATACCAATGCTGACATGGCCAATCTGGTGCTATTAGAATCATGCAAGGCTTGTCCCGCCTGGCTTTCAAGAGTACTTTGGGGAGAAGAGGCAGAGGAGGAAAAGCATAAACGTGAAGGTTGTTCCAACTGAAAGATAGAGCATCCACTTTCCAAGCATTTGGGTGAAACATCTTTGTGCAAAATTTTGGCAGTTGGAAATTTAGTGGAGAAGCGAACAGATCTATGTCTGGAGTTCCCCAAGCCACTGTCAACTGTTTGAAAACCTGAGGATCCAGTTTCCACTCGTGGGGATCCACAATTTGCCTGCTCAATACATCTGCTAGTGAATTCAGTGCCCCTGGCAGAAACCGTGCTTGAAGATTGATGTGTAAACTTAGAGCAGTCCCCCACAATATCATTGCTTGTCTGCAAAGGGGATATGAATGGGTTCCTCCCTGCTTGTTGATGTACCACATGACTGTTGTGTTGTCTGTTCGAATCAACACCTGTCCCGGCTGAAGTAGGTCCTTGAAGGCCATCAAGGCAAATTGGACTGCTAACATCTCCTTCATGTTGATATGCAAATGTAGAAGTCTGGGAGGCCACATGTCTTGTATCCATTTCCCATTAAAGTGCGCTCCCCAAGCCAAATCCGAGGCATCCGTCGTTAGAATCTGACTTGCCTCTGGTTGAGACACAGAGAGTCCCTTGTTTAGGTGACATTCCTGAGCCCACCACAAGAATTCCTTCTGGATGCAAGGTAAAATCCGAATGACTTTGTCCAAACCGTGGCAGTGTTGAGTCCACACACTTTTGAGATACCATTGTAGCTTCCTCATATGCAGTTTGGCATTGGGAAGTACTAGAATGCAAGATGCCATGAACCCCAAGGCTTGAAGGACTGTCCTTGCAGTCAGCCTGGACATTGTTGATAATTGCTGGAAGTATAGATGAAGAGATCTTTGTTTGTCCGGGGTCAGAAATGCCATCTGAGAAGCTGTATTCAGTCTCACACCCAGAAAGCACATGTCCTGAGAGGGCACTAGACTGGACTTTACTTCGTTCACAGAATACCCTAGGCACCTTAAAACTGCCATTACATACTGAAGATGCTGTAGTAACTTGTCTTTGTTTTGAGCAATAATCAGGCAATCGTCCAGATAAGGATAAATTTGTATTCCTCTCTGTCTGAAGAAGGCTATTACAGGAGCCAGAACCTTTGTGAATACCCTGGGCGCAGTAGATAAACCAAAGGGCAATGCAGAGAACTGATAATGAGAAGTACCAGCCCGAAACCTCAGGAATTTCCTGCAGCTGGGCCTGATAGGTATGTGAAGATAGGCCTCTGAGATCCAGGGTCACCATCCAATGATCTTTGCCTAGCATGGGCAGAAGTTGTTGTAGAGTTAACATCTTGAACTTTGGAATATCTAGGTAGGTACTGAGAATGGACAAATCCAGAATCGGCCTCCAAGTGTTTCCTTTCTTTGGCACTAGGAACAGACTGGAATAAAACCCTAGGCCTACCTCTGACGGAGGGACCACCTGAATTGCCCTCATCTTTGAAAGCAAAGAAATTTGCTCCTGAGCCTCCCGCCTTTGCTGAGGAGGCACATCCGGCATGCCTCGGAAAGGAGGAAAAGTGTGAAAATAAAACTTGTAACCTAGATTTATTATATCCAACACCCATTTGTCCTGGGTGACCAAATGCCAGTTTTGTTGAAAAAGTCCCAACTTTCCTCCTAGAGGAGCTGCCAGTAAAGAAGGGTCTGGCAGCGGAAGACACATGTCATTGGGTCTGTTTACGAAAGGACTGACCCCTGCCCTCACCAGAGGACTGTGCAGGAGAACTCCAAGTCCTAGGTCTGAAAGAACCCTGAGCGTGAGTCCTGCCTCTACCACGTCTAGACCTGCCCTTAGACGGATAATCTGATGAAGGATAAGACCATCCTCTAGCAGGCCAATTCCTACTAAACTTAGGGGGCTGCACCTGCATAAAATCCTTGACCGCCTGCATAGACTTAGCCTTATCTTCCATCAATTTCAAAACTGATTCCACAGGAGGACCAAAAAGTACTTCAGATTGTAGAGGAGCATCCAAAATCCGAGCCTTAACATGCTCTGACAAATTTTGATCCTTAAGCCAGGCATGTCTACGAATTACTGAACCTGTAGCAGCCACCCTGGAAGAAGCCTGAAGGGCATCAAAACCACACTGCAAAGAATGTTTGCCAACCTGATCTGATGCATGAACCAACTCCTGGAGCTCCTTACACTCTATACCCTCAGATAAGGCATCCACTTTAGCCTTCAATTGGCTTAACAAAAAATTCTGATACTTCAGCATATGAAATTGGCAATTCAAAGCCCTCATAGCTAACGTAGAGGAGGTGTACACTTTTTTCCCCCACCTATATAATGCTCTAGAATCTTTATCCACAGGAACTGGATTCTTAGCCACCGAAGCCCTAACACCCTTCGGACCTTGAATAATAGTTTCTGGATCAGCTCTAGGACTCTTATACAAATACTTATGTGCCTCTGGAACTCTGTAATACCTATCTGGCTTAACAGGGGCAGGAGGCAAAGAATCAGGATTAAGGGAAGACTCAGAAAAAACATCCTGAACAACATCTAAAACAGGAGGAATAGCCAGGGGCCTATGTTGAGGCAGAAACAAAAATTACCTAAGCCTTTTCCGAGAGTCAGAGAAATCCTGACCTTCCCACTTGAAATGTTCCCTCATGGAATGTAAAGTTTCAGAAAAAGAAAAATCCTCTGGAGGAGAAGCAGAAGGACAGGAGTCCTCTGCCTCCGAATCTGAATAGATAGGGAAATCCTGAATTTCTTCAGCTGAAGAATCAGAGTAGTCTGAAGAATGCTCCATCCCCTCTAACACTGGTTCCACCCTAGGCCTCTTCTCTGGGGGGGGGGGGGGCATAGAACCCCTGATTAAAGTAATCAAATCCTCTGCCATTTTCAACATATGCTTTTTTGGGACAGAGGTAGGAGAGCCTGAACTATGACCAGGGCCCACAGAACCAGATTTAGCCTTAGAATGGCCTTTGGCCACTGAAGTAGAAGGCCTAACAACCTTTTGTAAAGATGGCACCACTGATACCTGAGAAGCACCCTCAGCTGGGCCTAACTGTGGAGAAGCCAACTCCTGCAAAAGTAAAGGTTCCCCCTGGGATTCAGCCGAAACCTCGGCTGGATCCACAGATTCAACCGGAGGCTCCGAAGAACCGGCGTCCGCAACGGACGACTCATCCGGTTTAGACCTCAAAGATTTATCTTTGCGCTTTTTAGTGGTAGCGGGCGTCGGAGGATCCGACGGCATGTTATAGTTACACCGCTTACCAAAAACAAGCCTGGCACAGTCTAATCTGCGTTTAATGGTGCGCTTATTAAATCTAGTGCAAAAGCGACACCCGACCACGTTGTGCTCAGGCCCCAAGCAAGGAATACAGAAAGAATGATAGTCCCTATGAGGTATCTGTTTCCCACAAGAAATGCAATTAACTTTTTCTGACATCCAGATAACTGAGGCAAGAAAAGACAAAAATTTCCCCAACGGGGTACTTAGCCCAACTTGGTCTTCGGTCTGCAACTCGAAATATGAAAATTTCAGAACGCCGAACGGCACTTGCAAACGCTGCTTCTGCTTCGGACCACGCGGCAAAGAAAGACTGAGGATATGGCGTCGGTCATGCGCTTAAGTACCAATACGTACTGACGTCAGTTCTGGGCGACAATGACCGACGCCAGCCTAGCTCTTTGGTATTCGGGCCGACCGAGGACAGCGGACTACCCAATGGTTATGACTGCAGCAATGTGAGACGAAGAACATCTGAATATTAACAGTTCGAATCACTAAAGGTCGACCTTTAGTGATCGAACTGTTAAAATATCGAATGTTCAGAAAAAAAAATTTTTAAAAAATAAACGGTGTAGGCAGGAGGCCAAGCCCCCCAGCACTACCCACACCCCACCGCTACTTAAATATACCATCTCCGAGACAGCACTACATTGAAGTAAACAGAAATCTCCCCTTACGGAGATTTCCATTTACTTGTTCGATGTTCGGCAGTTTCGCTATTCTTGTGTTGACAATGTCAAATTCGACATTGTCTGCTTTCGAGAATCTAATATAGACCCCACTGGCAGATGGAGACTGATGTGGCTCAGTGCTGAATCAACCTTTTCCACAGAGGCAGGGGTAAAGTCCTTAGGCTAAATCTGTTCTTACAGAATACATGTGTCTGGAAACAAGGGATCGCAGTTTGGACATTATCCTGCATAACCTTGGCTGACTTTACAGCTACACAAAAAAGGGTTTGCACACACACACACACACACACACACACACACACACACACACACACACACACACACACACACACACACACACAACTAAGCTCTGCCTTCTGGTGCTGGGACTGCTGTTCTCAGCCAGTACGCTGACAACCTCATTCAGAAACTCATCCAAAAGGGCATGAGATTTAGAAAATCCAAGTAGTTAATTTTAGGGTTTAGGACTGGATCAAAGTACTCCTCTGCTGTGCCAAGTGTGTTGTGCTGGAGAAGAAAAGAAGTGTTCTCATTGTGTCACTTCCTTCAAAGTGGACAGCCAAACCTGTCTGACCTGTGAGGAGCCAGAGTAAGTGCTGCCCCATCTTCGTCTGCACTTTTCTTATTTTAGGGATTAGGTGAAGTAGGAGGAAATAAGGCCAACTCTTTGTTTGGGGTACACTGCACACATCTGCGTCTCGTACTTTGCAGGCTGGGAATCTGGAGAAAAAAGCTGGGAGATGGCCGTTGTTGGCTGACAGACAGATCTACTTTAGCAGTCTTCCCAGTTTCTCAGAGATTGACCTGAAGACTCAAGGATCCAATTTTCACTAACGGCTGTTAATGTAACCAACCTGCCACAACTGTAATATCTTTCACTTTTTTGATATGTTTCTGTTCCATAAGTCAAGTCACTCATCCTAAGGTGCTACATGGTCGCTCCATGCTGCATCTGAGGCATCTGTGGTGGACAGCCTGCCGTGAAGAAGGGGGAGGTGTCATGTAACATTCTTGCTGTTTTTACTGGAGTCACCCACCAACTCTGTTTTCCTCAGAGAGGAGGAGGAGGAGGAGAAACCCATTGTAACAGACAGTACTTAAAATCAAATGTTGTTCAGGTACCACTGGATTTTCCTCATGTGTAACCAGGCTTGCAGCACCATTACAATGGATACTAAGAAATGGCTCAGTATTTTCAAGCCTTCAACTTGTTTGCTTGAGCCAGGCTAAGAAGAAGGATTTAAGCATTAGGGCTTTCATTTTAAGCAGAAACAACTTGTTTTCCTCTGCCTATAATTAGGGCTCTGAGGGAATATCTTCCTTTTTACCAGCTGCAAGCTGATGGAAATGTTTGGGGGTAAAATCCAGGTAAGACAGGGTGGACATTGTACTGGCTACTGCCTTAGTAATGCTGTGTGTCAAAAACTTTTATAAGGTAACAATCCAGGGAGGGACGGATGTCACTTCATTCTCAATATGGCAGAGGTTGGAACTAAAAACTCAGTGCTGTGGAAAGTCCAAGACAGAACAATATGAACTGGAAATGTTTGCCTTATCTAAGGAAGTGCCTGTGATATGGATAGGCAAAGAAAACATCCTACAGATTCATGATGGAGAATATTGCATCCTATCTAGAAAGAGGAAGGAGCACATACCTCACAAGATTAGCTTCTTTTTTCAAAGTTTGTAAGACTTCCTTCTACAGTTTCCTTTTTTTCCCTGTAACTGGTATTCTGGACAAATCCATAATCTATGCAATTCAAGAATCCATAGTTTTCTCCCTAAAAGTGATCAATCAATCCACTGGTATACAATGATTCACTAGTCTACAACTGCTTTAACACACCGCTTACCAAGCACCACGCACCCCACCAACAATCCCAACCTACTACACCCCACCCGTCACCTTCTACCCAAATGTAACTGTGTCCACCTTTTGCTTTATTGTCTGTAACTGATTGTGCTGCACTCTGGCCACTCTCTGCCACAGACTACAGAGCTTCTTGAATTTTTTTTCCAGGAACTTGTTTATCTGGACAATCTCAGAGCTGGTCTCTACGGACTATATTTACCTGGTAACAGAAAAAGCTACAAGTAGAAACCTTTCCCCTTTTGGTTTTTGCACTAATTTCAATACCCTATAGATGGCAACTGTCACTACCCCAAAGATGACAGCTGTCTCACTGCGTGTAACACTACAGCTTGCCTAACTCCTGGAAATGGGGAATGCCCATGTTGGCAGGTTAGTAGATAAATTATCTGCAACTCTGAAAAATGACAGCCTTTACTCACTTGACTGGACACCAGCTGCAGCCATTATTTCTTGAGTAAAACCAGTCTGCCAATCAACCAAAGGGAAAAAGAGCACATTCAGTACTGCCAAGGAATTTTTTTTTCTGTGGCAGGGGACTTTCTTCATCCCCCTTGCCTTGCTACTTCCCAAGATTCCTGCAACTGTGCCTTGCCTACTTTTTTTTTCAAATATCTTTTTTACCTATAACAGGGAAGGTCAAGATGTGGGACCCCTCCATCCCTACCAGCTTTGAGCAAGTCTTTTTTGACTCAGAAATCTCCATTACTCCCCTCACATACACGTACTTGTAAATTCTGCCTCATCTAATTTGGGATGCCCATGAAGACATTTGCTGGAGGACAGCCAAATTAGGTAGACTGCTGATAAGTCTAGATAAATCATGGGATAGACAATTTAAGAGTAGGTTAAACCAAAGTCACAAACCAACCAGTAGGGGTGTATGTGTGTTGGGGAGGTGGAAGTCTACTCATATGCCGGAAGACTATCACATGCAAATAAAACTGTGATACCACTGATGCATGCTCCCAGGAGAAAAAAAACAAAAGTGAATGGAAAGCTTTGTTGTCATTAAGAAACTATTACAGCCAACAGAAGAGGTGAACAGATAGTATGGTCACTGTTGTATAGATATGACCTACATTTGTATTGCTCTGCAAGATGTGAAAAAAAGCAATTACAAGAAAACATTACCAACTGTTTACAGTTTTACATGTTCTCAAACTATCAAATGTTAGCTTCCTTTCAGTATTAGATGCAAACCAAGATTTTTGACCGATAAAGCTGGAGGAGTTGAGATTCAAACTGTGCAAGTGTAATAAATCACTGAAAGGGTACAGATTACTTACAGTTACTTCTGGTATTTCATCAGTCTGAAAAGTACTCCAAAGAGCTACTGCACAGGTGGATGAGGGCTTGGCAGTTGCTGTAAACAATTTTTGGATCCCAACTAAAGACCATGACAACAGACTGATATAGTTACTGAACAAATTACGAATAAATTTAAGTTAAATAAGACCAAACATAAAATAAAGCAATTGTGACACGTGTGATGTAAGAGAGTCATGTTTAACTTCATAAGGAATGAAGTACAATGCAGAAAAAGTAAAAGCAAGCAAGAGAAAAGCATTATGTATACTTTTGGAACAATGCAATTCTTAAAGTTTATACCAAATATGGTTGAGATAATGATGTTTTTATAAATCTATTACAAAAAGATATAGCCTGGAAATGTACTCTAAACAGGGTCAATAAACTATGTACTATGACATGAATAAGCCAACTGCATCACAAGCACATGCATGTCAGAAATGTACAGGAATTGTAATCTTATAAGAAAACAAGCCAGCTGGCATATGGGTAAAAATACCTACAGACTGACACGGCATATGTTCAAATAAAGGAAGGGCCATAGTGTACAGACTTGACAATTTCCATGAATGTGTGTGTGCATGTATGTATGCAGTACAGTTGTGTACACTTACCATAAATGTAGATGTTAGAGTGTATTCACTGTTGCAGTCCTGATTGTTGGGATTTCCTGGCGTGAAAGCCCTTGGCAGGCTCAAATACCAGAGAAAACTCTTTTCGCCTCCCAGGTTGGCGGATGCCATAACTGACGTCACTATGCATAGGTATATAAAGGGAGCTAGCCTGGGTCATCACCCTTTCAAGGAAAAGCCCAAAGTGTACCATAGGTGAACCAAGGTGGGGGGACATAAACCAGGGTAGCCTACCTAGTAGGCTGAGGGGGTAAGGAGGGAGGAAAGAAGACTGCAACAGTGACTACACTCAAACATCTACATTTATGGTAAATGTACACAACTGTACTATGTTCTTCATGTTTCACAATTGCAGTCATCAACTGTGGGAGGATTCCCAAAGCTGAGGATAGGGGTGGTAGACTTAAGTAAGATCCCTAGGAACGGGTCAGCATGCCCTGCAGAACTGCAGGGGCAAACCCTTCCCTAGCCTTAGAAAATAGAGGTAGGTGGTAATGCTTGGTAAAGGTATGGACAGAAGTCCAGGTGGCAGCTTCCAGGATGTCCCTGGTGGGAACTCCTCTGAGGAATGCTGTGGAAGTGGAGGCTGCCCTAGTGGAATGGGTTCTAATAGACTTGGGGGGGGGGTTCCATGCAATCTGTAGCAGAAATGGATAGAGTGTGATATCCATTTGGAAATGGTTTGTTTGGAAATGGGCTTCCCCTCTGCCCCTGTGGCAAAGCTGACAAGTAGTTGGTCCATTTTCCTAATGGGAATGGTACGGTCCAGATAGTATTTGAGCACGTCTAATGAGTGCAGAATTCTCTCCCCCTTGTTTTGAGGGTTAGGAAAGATGGTTAGTAGATGTATGGCCTGATTGAGAGTGACATTAGATACCACCTTCGGCATAAAGGAGGGATTAGTCCTCAGGGAGACCCTGTCTGCATGGAAGATGATGAAGGGCTCAATGGCCATCAGTGTCTGAAGTTCTGAAACTCTCCTGGCTGAGGTGACAGCTAGGAGAAAAGCAGTCTTCCAGGAGAGGAATCTTAGTTCTGCTAATGCAGCAGGTTTGAAGGGTGGTAAAGTAAGTTTTTCCAAAACATAATAATTCAGGTCTCAGGTTGGAGTGGGTGGCCTTCTGGGAGGTCTGACATTAGAAGACCCTCTGAGGAATTGTTTAATCAAAGGATGGGAGAACAGGGGCTGTTCTGTATCAAAATGATAGGTGTGGATTTTAATAGAGGAGAAGGAGAGGCCACTATTAAGTAGCTCCACTAGGTAGACCAGGATAAGAGGGGATGGAAGGTTGTGAAGTACTGCTCCCTCTGGACTGGCTCCAGGAGCAAAATCTTTTCCATCTTCCTGCATAAGATTTTCTGGTGCTGAGCCTTCTGGCCTCTGTGATAATGTCTAGGACCTGTTGCTTAACAGGGGCCCCTTGTTTGCCTTTAGAGTATTAGCCATGCTGATAGTTTGAGAGTCTGCGAGTCTGGGTGCAGCATCCCCCCCCCCCCCAACCTGAGTTAAGAGCTCTGAGATCAGGGGAAGCTGCCTGGGAGGCTGTAAAGTCAGACTGCGCAGTAAGGGGTACCAATGTTGTCTGGGCCAATGTGGAGGAATGAGGATGGCTTTCAGCCTCTCCTCCCTTATTTTGATCAGTACCTTTGGAATAAGAGGCAAAGGGGGGGATGCATACACAAAGAGGGTGTTCCAGGGGAAGATCAATGCATCCACCTTTCACACTAGGTGGTGATAACTCCCTGGTACAGAATTTTTTCAGCTGATGGTTGAGGTGTGAAGCAAAGAGATCCACCTCCGGAGTCCCCCAACTCCTGAGTGATCTGTAAAAAGATTTTTCTGTGGAGCTGCCATTCGTGGGGGTCCAGTTCTGCTTAAGTGGTCTGCCAGGGTTGTTGTTAATCCCTGTTAGGTACTGGGCTATCAGGTGTAGTCCCATGGAAGAGGCAGTCAGCCACAGGTTCATGGCTAGCCTGCACAGAGGGTAAGATTAGGTCCCTCCCTGTCTGTTGATGTACCACATTACTGTGGTGTTGTATGTTTTGATAAAAAAACACAGGCTTGAGATGGTAGGTTGATGTGTAAGGGAAGGTGCTGTGCATCCCAAAGATCTTGGGTGCACCTGCCTTCTAGGTAAGTGCCCCAAGCGGTGTCTGAGGTGTCGGTGGTAATGGTCTGCCCAGTTGAATGAAGGAAAGACCCTTGTTCTGAGCCCAGGCTCTTGCCCACCAGAGAAACTTGGCCCTTACACAGGGGCTCAGAGGGAGAGAGGTCTCTACAGGCTGAGAGTGCTGACACCAAAGGTTCTTTAGGTACCACTGAAGTTTTCTCATGTGAAACCTGGTCAGAGTAATTAGGATGCAAAATGCCATGTACCCCAAGGCTTGGAGGAACTTCCTGGCAGTGAGGTGAGTTCTGTAAGCCAGCTGGGTGCAATAAAGAGGCACTAAGCTCTGCTTTTCTGCAGTTAGGAAGGCCATTTGCGATGCTGTGCCCAGCAGTGATCCCAAGAAAATGATCTTCCTGGAGGGTGTTTGCTTTGATTTCTTCGTTGATGGTGTACCTTAAGGAGGTTAGGAGGGTTTTGACAGAGGAGGTCCTTGAAGAGCTTTTCTTTGCAGTCTGCCTGAATGAGGCAGTTGTCCAGATAAGAGTTAATTTGTATATTTTTCTGCCTGTAGAAGGCGATGGAAGGGGCTAAGCATTTGTTGAATACCCAGGGAGCAGTAGATAAGCCAAAGGGCAGCGCAGTTAGCGCAGAGAACTGAAAGTGTTGTTCTTGCTCTGAAGAAAAGGAATTTCCTGCAGGATTCCCTTATGGGGATGTGGAGGTAGGCATCTTTTAGATGTAGGGTTATTAACCAGGCATTTATTGTCAGCATAGGCAGCAGCTGCTGTAAGGTTAGCATTTTGAATTTGGGGACCACCAGGAAGTTGTTCAGAATGGATAGATCCAGGATTGGATGCCAAGTGCCCTCTTTTCTGGGAACCAGAAAAAGTCTGGAATAAAAACCTTTGCCTGTTTGATGACAAGGTTCTACTGCTCCCTGGGATATGAGAATTTGGACTTGTTTCAGTGCCTCTGCCCACTAATTTGGAGGCAAGTTTGGGTACCCTCTTAGAATTGGGAGTTCAGTGAAGGAGAATTTGCATCCTTGAAAAATTATCTTTAAGACCCATTGGTCCTTTGATACAGACTGACAATTTTCTTTGCAGATGGAAGAGCCTTCCCTTCTACCTTTTGGTGAGTGGAAAGAGGGCAGAGGGGGAAGAGGGAGTCACTGAGAGTTTTTGTCATAGAGGGATGGTTTAGAACTCCCTGCCTTAGGAGTGGGAGTGGTCCACTGTTTGGTTCTCTGCTCTCCCAGGGGTGGGAGTCTGGGTGGTCTGCTCCTGCGGGGCTTACCTTGCCCCGGTCTGCTAGGTGTAGGAAAGGACCAGTGTTTTGAGGGAAAATTCCTGCTGAAGCTAGGAGGTTGTACCTGAAGAAAATCTTTTACTGTTTGCATAGATTTTGTTTAGTTTTCCATCTTTTTAAGTTCCTCTTCTGCTTTTTCTCCAAACAAGCAGTCCTTATCCAAGGATGCATCAAGTAATTTAGATTTGACATGATCAGGGAAAGGTCGTTCCTTCAACCATGCAGGTCTCATAATGACAGATCCTGACACTGCTGCCCTGCTAGAGGCTTCCAGGGCGTCATATCCACAGTGTAATGTGTGTTTAGCCACTTGATAAGTAGAGTGCAGTAAATCTGCTAACTCTTCGAATTAGCAGACAGGAAAGGTAGAAATTTTTTGTTGCAACAGTTCCAAAGTGTGTTGCTGATATTTTATCATGTGGAACTGACAGTTGAGAACTCTAGTAGCCAAGGCTGTAGAGGTGTATACTTTTTTACCCCATCTGTCCAGAGCTCTGGAGTCCTTGTCAGAAGGAGTAGGATTCTTTGTAGAACTAGCCTTAGCTCCTTTTGGTCCCTGTGTACTGATCTCTGGGTCTGCAGCAGGATTTCTGTACAGGTATTTATGAGAATCTGTACTACCTGTCAGGTTTTCTGGGAGCAGGTGGGAGGTCGTTAGGCGTTAAGCTGGATTCCCGGAAGACATCAACCACCTCTAAGACAGGAGGGATGGCTAAGGGTCTGTGCTGGGGCAGATCTAGAAGCTCGCTTGGACTTTTCTTAGACTGAGGGAAGTCCTGGGATTCCCAGTGGAAATGTTCCCTGAGGGTGTGAAGGGTTTCCCCAAAGGAAAGGTCTTCTGGTGGGGAGGCAGAGGGAATGGATTCCTCTGCATCTGAACCCTCATAAGCAGTCAGAGGTCGTTCTTCTTCAAACACCGAATAATCAGATTCCTCAGAATCCTATATCAGGAGAAAGGTCTCTTTCTTTTAGAAGTTGTGGCATAACTACCTGATAAGGGAGATAAAATCCTCTGCCATTTTAAGCATTTTGAGTTTGGGGAGGAAGAGCAAGAGTAACATGGTGGCTAGAGGTAGTTTTCCTGAGAATGGGCTTGCCTCTAGGCCTAAGTAATTCCATTGGTCAGAGAGGAATGGTAGTCAGAAGAGAAGACGTCAGTTTTTGTCTGGAATCTGTAGTGCGAAAGGCTTCCTCGGAAGCCTGTGCCTGCGGCACGGCTCTGGACCCAACCGAGGCAGAGACAACCAAAGGCTCGGAAGACAAATATTTCTGTGGCATACCAGACTCAAATGGACATCAGGGGCTGCAAAAGCGCCTCACTGAATTCGGGAGAACTGACGACCTGCTTAGCGGTAGCGTCATCGGAAGGCTTGGCCTTGTGTGGTTTGTCTCTATCTTTATGTTTCTTCGGAATGTGTACAGAAGGCTAGCTGAACGATGCCATTTCGGAATGCGAAGACAGAAGACAAAAATCCCTGGCTACAATAAGAGCTCTACAACGAATGGTTCTCGCATTAAAGAGGGGACAAAACTGGCAACGGGGGAAGTAGTCACCTGGGCCTAAACAAGTGACGCAGTATGAGTGGAAGTCTCGGAGTGGTATTTGCTTTCCACAGGCGAGACAATTGTTAAGTTTTTCAGACATCTGTTAGCGCACGAAAAAAGGATCCCCAATGGGGTACTTGGCTTTAGACCGTTTCAGCTGTAAATAAAAACTCTGGTAGCGACTGACCGGCACACTTGCAAACTGCTTCTGCTATGGGCTCCAGGGGAAGAAAGACTGATGTAATGGCATCGGCTGCTCTCCTTTATAGCACTGACTACCTGACGTCAGGCAGCATGCAACAGCAGCTGACACAGAAAAACACTGAGACTGGTATACGGGCCGGCCGAGGGCTACCACAGCAGGGATAACCCACAGGTGATGACTGCAACAGTGAACCACGAAGAACATCCAGTGTTGTCTGGGCCAGTCCAGCACCATCAGTATGGCCCTTGGACCCTCTTCTCTTATCTTTAGAAGCACTCGAGGCAGAAGAAGCAAGGGGGGAAAGAAGTAAATGAAGAGGTGAGTCCATGGAAAGAATAATGCATCCGTTCTCCATGCAGATGTTCTGCCTTGTCCTGGTACAGCGTTTTTTCAGGTGAGTGTTGTCTTTGCTTGCAAAGGGGTCCACATGTGGGAACCCCCATTTCTGAATTATGCTTAGAAATGTTTCCCAATGCAGATGCCATAAGTGTGTGCGTGGAGGGTCTGTCAAGTTTCTGCTGAGGTGATCTGCTACAGTATTTTGCTCTCCTGGCAGACACTGTGCTATGAGGTGTAGCCCTAGAATGTGTGCAGTCTCCCAGACTTGCATGGCTAGACAGCACAAGGAGTAAGAATGCATGCCTCCCTGCCTGTTTATGTATCACATGACTGTGGTACTGTGTGTAACACCAGGTTATGGCATCCATTTTTCTTTGAAGGCCAGTAAATCTTTTTGTACTGCCATAAGTTTTTTCCAGTTTGTGTGTTTCCCTCCAGTACTAAGTGTCCCATATTCCTTGGGTTTGGAGGTGTTGGACATGGGCCCCCCCCCCCCCAGGCTATATCCAAAGGATCTGTGGTGAGGGTTTGGCTTTGGGGTGTGAATCTGAAGCACAGACCCAGATTTTGTGTGCCTGTACCCACCATACAAACTCTTGTTTAAGGTAAGGTTTATGTCAAGAATCTGCATAATACGCAGATTTGCTCTGATCTACAGCACAACAGCACCACTTAAACTGAACCAACTTATAATGCCAATATCTTGGCAGACAGGTTTAGTGTGAACTTTACTCCCTCTCACCCCCCAAAAGGCCAATCCACATACCCGTGCAATACCAACTCCCTATTATCACAACTGTACAAGTAGAAACCTCACTGAACAAAACTAATACAGCTTCCATGGGACCAGATAATATACTGGGTTGTGTCCTACACAATCTACAAAAAGAAGTGGCACCACATTTGAGTGCTCTGTTCAACTACAGCCTCAGTTCTGGCTTTGTCCCCACTGAACGGTGAACTGCTACAGTCATCCCACTCCAACAAAGGGAACTACTGACCCTGGGAACTACCGCCCCATCAGCTTGACGAGCCTGATCTGCAAGGCTATGGAACGTATTATTACAGATCTTATAAATAAGGATATAAGGAACCTTCAAACCCTGGACCCAAGCACTTTGGGCTTGTGAAAAGGCAGATCATGTCTGCTCAGTCTGATCGATTTCTTCAAAACTGTCACCAGAGCAGTGGACGAAGGCCAGGCTGTCCACACAGCTTACCTCGATCTAGCCAAAACCTTTGACACCATCCCACACTCTGGAATCATTGATAGGCTCACTAATCTGGGCATTAACCTGTAACATCACTAGATGGGTTGCCAACTGGCTCACTGACATAACCCACATGGTGAAAGTAGCGGACTCCAAATCTGATTACCAGGCAGCTACAAGTGCAGCCAGACAGGGATTGGTTCTGGGTCCTCTTCTGTTTGGTATCTACTTCTCTGAAGTTCAAGCCAACACCAAGTGACTCTGGTTAACCAAATTCACGGATGACTGCAAACTGGGAGCTATTATTGATTCTCAAGCTGATGTGGACATCCTACAAAAAGGCCTAATGGAAACAAACGACTGGTACCAAAACCATGGCCTTAGGCTCAATGCCAAAAAAATGCATAGTCATTCCCTTCGGGAAAAACACAGTGCCCACAAACTACCATATTGAAGGGAATCCACTTAACTCTGAAGGTGTTATAAGGGATCTAGGGACACAGGTAGATAGCAATCTCTCCTTCGACAACTACATCACCACTGTAGTTAGGAAGTCCTTCTATGTGGCACATCTAATCACAAAAGGGTTCTCATCCAGGTGAAAAAAGTCATTATTTCTCTACTAGGCCCTTATCAGACCCATTATAGAGTACAATGCCCCATTTGGCATGTACCTCACTAGCCACCTCTGACGACTGAAAAGGCCAAAGTTGTTCCTCACAAAGAGGATTGTAGGTCTCACACACATGCCTTATGTAGACAGACTTAAAAAAAACAAACTTTACTCTGTCTCATATCGCCACGCGATTTCTGCTTGACATACAGAGCCATGTCTGGCTCAGTTTTTCTAACATGCTTCATCTGAAAAAATCCCAATCCCTCCATGCTACTCGTTCCAAAGACCTCAAACTTATCACCACATTAAACAGAACCTGCTGGATGGATATGCTCCTAACCCAAAGACTTCCAATACTCTGGAATAAACTCCCCATTCACGTCAACCAGAACCCCTCACTGGCTCTCCAAGAGAAATCTTGATGAGTTGATGGGAAATAGGAAATTCACCCTGGGGATCACTTCAAGCACATTGCTAGATAGGGGCACAGGGAACTAACGTCTGGTAAGCCAGATGACTGGGAACACTATTGGGCTACTCTTGCACTGGCTCCAGGGCCGTTAGCCTAGTACTTACCTATGAACTATGAAGGTGTATTTGTGTCCAGGGACTGAGAGCTCTGGCACCACATGTTCTTCAAGTACAACTGAAGCTTCCTCATGTGCAGCCTAGCTAGGGGCACTATGAGGATACAAGATGCCATGTATTCCACTGCTCTGAGGAATTCTGTGGCTCTGATGCATTGTTTTTCCTGTATTTTTTGGAAGTGTCTGTCAAAAAGGTAATTATCTGGGGAGAAAGGCTCTCGGAAATGAAGAGTCCAGGAGTGTCCCTAGGAAAACCATCTGTTTGGTTGGGACAGTACTGGATTTCTTGAGGTTTAGTGTGAACCCCAGGGAAGTCAAAAGGTCCTGTCTGAATTTCAGGTTCTTGTGGATCTTTGACAGATCTTTGGCTTGTATCAAACAATCATCCATGTAGGGGCAAATCTGGATCCCTTTGGTGCTGCAGAAAAGAACAGGAGCTAAGCACTTTGTGAAAACCCTTGGAGTGGAAGGGCAGTACTGAAAAAGATTAGGTGTGTAAAATCTTATCACAACCATAGATGTCCTTTCATGTTGCAGTATTCTCACATGTGGGATCCTCCACCTCAGGTGATACGAACGTCCGTCTCTAATACAAAAGCATAGCCTGGCTGCTGTAAAGTGCATGGGACGTCACATCCTGGGACCATAAAGCATGGGCCATAAATGTGACATCCGCACACAGAGACCTCAGTCTAAGGGCAGCTGAAAAGATGCCATCCAGAAAGGGAAAAGGTCTTATAGGGGGTAAGTGGGAGGGAAAGGAATATTGCAACATGGAAGAGAAGGACATCTATGGTTATGGTAAGATTTTACGCAACTAATTTATGTCCTTCTATTCTCATGTTGCAGTATTCTCACATGTGGCAGTGTACCAAAGCTCAGCCAGACAGATAAGTGGAGGAAGAGGTAGCAGTTTCCAAGAAACCATGGAAGATAACTCTTGCAAATCCTGCCCTAGCTCTGGAGAGGTTATCTAATTTATAATGTCTAGTGAAAGTGTGGACAGAGAACCATGTAGCTGCCTCTAGGATGGTGGCTCCATCAAGGCCTTTCAGGAAGGCCCCTGAGGAGGCCACAGCCCTGGTAGAGTGGGCTCTCACATTGTGGGGTAACTCTTGATCATGGAAATAGTAGCAGAAATACAGTTTTAGAGATCCAGGAGGATATGGTCTGTTTGGATACTGCTTTCCCCAGGGCCCTGGGGTGAAAGGATACAAACAGCTGGTTGGACTTTCTGATGTCTTTAGTCTTATCCAGATAAAACCTCAATTGCCTTTGAACATCCAGGGAATGGAGCACTCTCTCACTGTCATTCTGTGGCAAAGGGAAGAAAGTGGGTAAAATGGATAGATTGGTTAAGTGACAGTTCATTGACCACTTTGGGCATGAAGAAAGGGTTAGCATGAAGGGAGACCCTATCCTTATGAGGCAAGGTGGAGAGACCATGAATACTTGTAGCTCTGAGACCCTTCTGGCTGAAGTAAAGGCTACAAGCAAAACAGTTTTCCAGGTGCACATCTTTAATGTGACAAAAGCTGCTGGCTCAAAGGGGGTAGTAGTGTTTTCTTCTAAAACAAACTTCCAAGTCCCAAGGAGGAGGAATGGGTTTTCTTGGTGACCTGATATGCATGACCCCTTTGAGAAAGGATTTCACACACAATCTGGACAATAGGGGTGGATCGAAAGGTAAACATGATGAAATAGCAGACAGATGTACTTTTACTAAACAATATGAAAGATCAGACTTTAGGAGCTTACACACAAGGTATAGTTGCCTTTGAAAACACCAGGTGAAGAACCTTTTCCATTTTGGAAAATAGGATCTCCTGGTAGAAGGTTTCCTGGTCTCCTGTTGGACAGACAGCACACCCTCTGATAAAGGTGTCTGAAAGGGATCAGAAGTTTATCACCCACAGGGTAAGACTGAGTGTTTGCAGGTGTGGGTGGATGAGAGATCCCTTCTGTTGTGTGATTAGGTCCATCTTGTGGCAACTTGTGGTGATTGCCCTTGGCTAATGATAAAAGAAGTGGGGAACCAGGGCTGCCTTGGCCAACAGGGGGTCACCAGTAAGATTTTTGGTTTGTCCCTCGGAATTTTCAATAGGACCTATTGTATTAGAGGGAAGGGGCGGGACGCATACAGGAAGATCCCCTTCCAGGGCATTGAGAAGGCATCCACTCTCCAGGCTAGTGGTGAGTGGTATCTTGAGCAGAACAGCTGTAACTGTCTGTTCTGGGGCGAGGCAAACAGATCTGAGGTGTGCCCCACTGGTGGACTATGTCTAGGAAGACATCTCTGTGCAACATACATTCATGATCTTAGGGCATCTGTCTGGCTGTTGTCCTGTGATGGGATGTACATTGCTTGTAGTGTTACCTTGGATTGAGTGGCTAGCTCCCGTACATGTATGGCCAGTCTGTAGAGTATGTAGGACCTGGTCCCGCCCTGTTTGTTGATGTACCACAGCACTGTGGTGCTGTCTGTGAAGACTAGGAGAATACCTGGATGTAGGAGAGGGAGGAATGCCTTCAGTGCTAGGAGAGGTGCTGTCATTTCCCTTATATTAATGTGTCTTCCAAAGAGCAGGCTCCCATTAAGCCTGTACCTTGAGTCCATTCATAGTGGCTCCCCATCCCAGATCTGAGGCATCTGCATACATGCACTGAACTGCATTGAGGGGTTGCAAAGGTAGCCCTGGATTCAGGTGAATTTGATGAATCCACTAACTTATTTCTTTTTTCAGGCAGGGTAAGAAGGGCACCTGAAAGTCTAGTGGGTGGTCATGTTGGGACCAGACATACTTCAAGTACCACTGGACCTTCCTCATGTGTAGTCTGGCAAAGAGCAGCATGGGGAGAGTGGCTGCCATCAGACCTAGTAGGCAAAGAAATTCCCTGGCTGAAATGTTGAGTAGTAGTAAATTCTGAAAGAAAGTGGTCAGAGAAGTGACCTTTTCTGGTGGAAGAAAGGCCTTCATAACATCTGTCTTTATTCTGCAACCCAAGAAAATGTTGTCTTGGGAGGGAGTATGGGAGGACTTGGGTAGATTGACTGCAAAACCCAGACTTCCTAGCAGGGCAATGGTGAATTGGAGGCGTGTCTGAAGAGTTCTAACTTCCTCTGCCTGGATGAGGAGGTCTTCTACGTATGGAAGATTGGTATGCCTTTTGTTCTGCAGAAGGCTACTCCTTGGACTAGACACTTTGTGAATACCCTTGGTACTGTATATAAGCCAAAGGGCAAGGCAGTAAACTGATAATGCAAGGATGGCACAGTAAAATGCAGGAACTTGAACTTGCAGAAGTCTGGGTGGATGGGGATGTGAAGGTCAGCCTCTTTCAGGTCCAAAGTGTCTGTGAAGGCAATGGGAGTCAAAAGTGGAAGAAGAGTTTGTAGGGATAGCATGCAGAAGGAAGGTACACGTAGAAAGGGGTTTAGAAGACAGGTCCAGGATGGGTCTCCACGGGCCATCCTTTTTGGGAACCAGGAAAAGCCTGGAATAAAAACCTAGACCTTCTTGTCCTGGAGGGACCCCCCTCTATAGTTCCTTGAAGGAGTAAATTCTGAATGACCTGAGGTATGAGGTGGATTTGGTTTCTTGGAGAGTGGGGATTGCCTTTTGGAGAAGGTCTTTCTTGCCAAGTCATAAAATATCCTTTTTCCACAACTGAAAGAATCCAGTTGTTGAGGTGATTTGTTGCCAAAAGGGAAGACAGTGAGAGAGGTGGGCAGATGATGCAGGGTGTTTTGCCAGTCGTGCATTATTAGGTCTGTCTGGAAAGAGCAGCCTGGGAGTAGTGTGAGAGAAGCTAGTTCTAGTGGATGAAGGTTTTTCTGGCTCCTTTCCTTGGCTTTAAAGAAGAAGAGGGTGCAGGTGTCCTTCTAACAAAGCTCGGTTTTGCTGGGTAGTTCCTATAGAATTTATGAACTGGGGATACAATTAGATGTTTCAGGTCCTGTAATTCTTTACTTTTTTCCTGCAGATTTTTGAAAAGTTCTGCAGATTGCTTGCCAAAAAGGAAGTTGTCCAGGGGGGCATCCAAAATCTTATTTTTGAAGTCAAATGGCAGAGGTTGAAGCCTGAGCCAGGAATACCTACGTAAGACAGAAGCAGATGCAGCTGACCTGGCTTTGGCTTCAGCAGCATCTTAGCTGCATTTTAGTGAATGCCTGACTACTTGTGCTGTTATGGAAAGTTTTGAGGCAACTTGAGGCTTAGCTGGGGAGTCGTGCATAAAGGAGAATAGGTTAGAGGCATGGGAAACTAGATATAGGGCATACTTTTACCATATGTGCCTGGTAATTGATGGCCCTAAAGGCCGGTGTTGAGGAAGTGTAGATCTTTCCCAGCCTGCCCATCGCCTTACTGTTCTTATCTCATGGCAGCAGAGAAGAGGATGTGATCTGCCTAGACTGTCAGCAGTCATAGCTGGGTCTGCCATGGGAGGTTCGATGAGATATTTATAATCATCTGGAACTTAGTAGAAGCTGTCTGGTCTTTTTGGGGCTGATTGCTGGGATTTTGGGGTCTTGGAAGCAGAGGCAAAGGCATCCAAGTATGCAGGAATCACTGGAGGAATACCAGAAGGAGAGGGGGGACACCACCTGCAGAAGTTCAGAGCATCTCTTTTGCACCTCAGTCATTTGGGTGGAGTCCCATTTAAAATATTCTCTCATTTTGGAGATGGTCTCCCCAAAAATTATGTCTTCTGGTGGGGAGTCCCCTTCCAGTCAGTCCTCATCAGGGGAGCAATACTCCAGGGGAGAGGCCAACTGGGAGGCATAAGTGAAAGATTCAGAGGAAGAACAGTCTACCTACTGAGTCTGTAGAGGAGGTATGGAACTAGCAGAGGCAGGGCTGGGAATTAAAGTTGGCATGGCAGGGCAAGAGTATGTGAGGCAGTAGGCCTCAGGGCCATAAAGGCCTAAAATAGTGACTGGGAAAAAGCCTGCCAATCAGGCTGATCTTCCAGTGGAGGTAGATAAATGCCTAGTCTTTTGTTTCCTTTTGAGAAGAGGAGTCTTATGAGTAGTCTCAGAGGCTAAGGGCCAGGAATCAGATGCCAGGCCTAGGACTGTAGCACCTTCCTTGTAAGTGGGTAATGGCAGCCGTACAGACAGACTGACGTCGCAGAAACCTCTGCAGACATGCTGGCTGGAGAAGCAAGAGCAGCATCCGAAATCATACCAGCCGAAGTCACCAGTCCTGTTGGACAATCCTCAGCCCCTAGACCGGAAGCTGGCATGACGTCCAAAGTCAGAGGCACAGCGTCAGGCCTAGAGTCCTTGGTTGCCTTTTTAGGTGGCTCCGCTTGGACAGCCAATTCATGATTCATACAGAGGGGGCAAGGCACTTCAGATGTTGGTTTTCTACAAACAGTTTGAGGGCTTTCAGACATCTGTGTGGGGTCTTTAGACACGAATGACTGGCAGATTTTACACTCTGTATGGTGGTGCTGTGGTAGTGTTGTCGCCTCAGACGTTGCCCGTTCGATTCTCAGTTAGAGCGTCTTCTGTGTGGCGACATGCGTGAATGGGCGTTCCTTCGTTGAAGGTTGTGCGTTAGGCCCGGCAAGCCAGCACGTAAAAATCTACTGCCAATCATTAGCGGACAGGTGTTCCGCTGTGGTGACCCCTAACCGGGAAAAGCCGAAAGACACAACAACATGGTCATGGGACACCCCCTAAGCAAAACAAGCAGAGGTAGTATGCATCTTTGTGCAGAATTTGCAGACTGAACTTGCATTTTCCCTTCCTAGATGTCATGGATGGAATCAGTTAACAGATAAAGAGCAACCTAAGCTTAGCCTAGAAAAAAAGAAAAAAGTCCTCAACAGGGTACTTATCTTTAATGTAGTCAGAAGCGTGAAGCAGAATGAGCAAGATGATGTTCGACTGTGGCAGAGAAGGTCTGTGCTTGCGGATGTCACATTTATGGCACACGCCTTATGGCCCCAGGGTGTGACATCCCATGCACCTTACTGCAACCAGCCTAAGCTTTTGCATTAGAGATGAACGGTCGGGTTGCCTGAGGCGTAGGATCCCACATGTGAGAATACTACATCAGGAGAACAAAAGGACATTTGATAGTGACCGCAGCTTGCTCTGAAGGGACGAAAGCTTGTGTGTAACTTTTGTATTGGAATGTGCAAATAGGTGTCTATTAGGTCTACTGAGAACATGAAAGCCTGAGTTATCATTAGTAGTAATTTTTGAAGGGTCGACATTTGAATTTTGGCACCCTGAAAATTTGATTTCAGTTGGACAGGTCCAGTATAGGAAGCCAAGTACCTTCCTTTCTGGGGAGTAGGAAGAGCCTCGAGTAAAAATCCTTCTCTTCGTTCTACTGGAACTGGCTCCACTGCTCCCTGGCAGCACAGAATTTGAATTTGTTTGAGAGTCTGTGATTTTTGATTTTGAGGTACATCTGGGTAACCTGAGCATTTTAAGGGCTCTTTGAAAGTGAGTTTGTAATCCTTTGAAATAATGCCTGGAATCCACCGATTTGAAGCGAGAATGGGTCAAGTTTTGATGGAAAAGTGACAGCCTGCCTCCTACTTTTGGGGTGGGGATGGGAGGGTGGAGCAATGAGAGAGACGGTCATAATTGCTCTCTGGCAGGGGCTTGTTGCCTAGAACTGAGTTTGGAGGTCCATTAGTTTGATCTTTCCTGCTGAGGTCTTCACCTGCTGGTTCTTTCTCTCTGAGACTTCCTCTGTTTACTCCTAAATTGGGTGGGAATGGACCAATGCTTAGCAGGGAAGGGAGTTCCTGCTGAACCTAGGAGGCTGTGCTTGAAGAAAGTCCTTTACCGTTTGCATGGTAGACTTGTCCTCCATCTTTTTAAGGACTGCTTCCACTTTTAGAGGCAAAGAGGCGGTCTTTGTCAAGGGGTGCATCCAAAAAGCTAACCTTTATGTGATCAGCATACCTCTCAACCATACCGAATTCTTCGGTATTTACCGGTTTGGAGGTCAAAATAATGGGGTGCCACGAATTTGAGTGGCACCTTTAATTTCTGAATTTCCTGGGTTTTTCAAAAAAAATTTTTTGGTGCATTTTACTGACGTAATCATGTGCAGGGGCGCGCGCAATGATGTCAGCTTCATGAGCAGTACCAGCCTGTCAGAATTTGGCTGAAGACTGCAGGGGGTGTGTGTCTGTGTTTAGTAACGTGTTATCTGTGCTCCTCTTCCTTCCACCCGCACAAGAGATTTCCATTTTGCAAGTTAGTTTTTTAAACTTATTGCTGCAATGCTGCTGTGCCCGCACAAAAGATTGTTGCAAGTAAGTTTGTTAAACTTAATTACTGCTGCTGTGTCCACACAAGAGATTGCAGTTTTTAAGTACAAGAGATTGTTGTTTTGGTAAACTTTATTACTGCTTCTCAAGCCGTTTGCAAGTTCGTGCTGGAGCTACCCATTTCCTAACATTGTGAATATGGAGCTTGTCATTTTTGCAAGTTCGTATTGGAGCTCCTCATATTGTCATTGTTGATGTATCTGTTTGCAATGTTTATGTGCGAGTTGCTGTTATTACTGCTGTAAGGAAAGTCCAGTTCTTATTTAATTCTGTACACTCGCCATTTGCAGGTTTAAGCTGGAGCTATCCATTTCCTTTACAGGAGTGTGTGTGTGTTGCTATGTCCGCACAATAAAATGCCGTTTTGCAAGTACAAGAGATTGCCTTTTTGGTAAACTTAATTATCATTGCTGCTGCTCAAGCCATTCGCAAGTTCATATTGTCAATGCTGATGGTAGCTGTAAGTTGGAGTCATCCATTTGCTTCAATGCAGTGTCGTTTGCTTCCAGACAGTTTTGTCTCCATATTAATACTAGTGCTTTGAACTTCATGTAATAAGATAGAGCTTAATGGGTTAGAAATTAGGTAAATGCTTATGTTAGTGAAGCAGACACAGGATATTCTTTGGGTGAAAGAATATTAGGAGGCATAGAGTTCTCAAAAAGTATAAATCAAGGATACATTTCATTGTGACTAGTAAAGGGGTCATGTGAATACTATAAGTTTAGTTGTTGGCAGTTCATTAAGGTGAAAGTTTCCTTTAGATTTTTCTAGCTTTTATACTGTGCAAGAACGCAGTACAATTACATTTATTAATTATGTATAAATGTAATTCATATTGATCATATGCTGTAAAATATTCAGTAGAACATGATGTAATAAATTAGGTATATTTCCTACTGGTTTATCAAGTACAGAACAAATAAAATAAATTCTTGCAATTACTACATTCTTTCTACTTATTATAAATGGCTATATTTCTTTCTAATTGGTATGCTGAAATAGCAAAGTAGTCAGATACATTTACTCACATGTCGCACAAGCAGTTTGCAAGTTTGTGCTGGAGCTATCCATTTCCTTTGCAATTACAATGTGCATATGGAGCTTGTCATTGTTGGTATATCTGTTTGCAGTGTGTGTGTGTGTGTGTGTGTGTGTGTGTGTGCGCATATATGGGGGCCCATATTTTGGTAGTCTGTTCATCAGTTTGCATTTGAAAGTTGGTATCCCACAATTCCATTGGAGTGGGTGGGGTTGCATAATTGTGTGTGCGAATTCTATGTTAATCAGTGTGCAGATATGTACCTCTTTTCAAGGTCCTTTGTCCAGATTTTTGATGTTTGCAGGTTGAGAGGTATGGTGATCAGGGAGAGATTGCTCCCTAAGCCAAGCATGTCTTCTAATTACTGTGACCGCTGCCCTGCAGGAGGCCTCCATGACATCACATCCACAGTGCAGGGAAAATTTAGCTACCTGGAAACTGGACTGGCACAAATCTAAAAGTTCCTTGTAAATATTTATATCCTCTAGGGCTGATATCTTTTGTTTAAGTTGATCGAGAATGGTTTGCTGGTATCTAATCATATGGAACTGACAGCTGAGGGCCCTCATTGTCAAAGTGTTTCAAGTGTAGACTTTCATTCCAAACGTATCAAGGGCCCTACTCTCTTTGTCCATAGGCAAAGGGTTCCTGGAGGAACTGGCTCAAGCCATAGACTGACCACTTATGGGTCAGCAGTGGGGTTATATTAAACAAATATTTATGAAAGTCTTATACCCTGTAGAACCTGGTTTTCTACGGGCAGGGGGAGTCTGGATTTAATGAGGCATCCTGGAAAACAACCTCTACCACTTCCAAAATAGGTGGAATAACTAAGGGTTTGTTCTCAGGGAGATTCAAGAACCCCCTAACTTTCTTTTTGGCCTAGAGGCATTCTTGTGCCTCCCATTGAAAATGCTGTCTGAGTGGCATGGAGAGTCTCTCCAAAGGTAAGATCCTCTGGTGGGGAAGCAGAGGGAAGATGCAGTTGCACACTGCTTCAGGCTCCAACGTCAACAAAAGACTGAAGTGATGATGCAGGTTGGCTTCCTTTATACCTGAACATACTGATGTCGGTCAGGGAGTCCACAGCCAGGGAAGAAGAGAGAGATATCTCTGGTAGTTGGGCCAATGAAGGGGTTTCATGGCAGGAAATCCCAGCAGTCAGGCCTGCAACAGTGAAACACGAAGAATATGTATACATACATACATATACACACACATACATACATACATCATACACATGTATTAATGGTAATCAATGTTAAGTTTGGTATTATGTAAATTTGAATGCTTCTGCATACACATTATATTTTCCTTAAAATTTAACTATGGAGCTTTTCTCCCTGGGCATCCGCTGAAAATGGACACGCATCCAGTCGGACTTTCTCGGTCAACAAATGTAAAATAAAAATTAATATATATTGAAGAAATTCAGGGGGAGAGAGACAACAAACCACAAATAAGAAACTCCAAGTTATATCCTTTACTATCTCAGAGCTACCTTGGACACATCTCCAGGAAATACTATGTGGAAAAAATACAGACCACTCACAGAACTACACAGAGCAGATAACCTAAACACTACATATTTACCAGAAAAGCATGAAAATTGAAGAATTAAATAACTTGGGTAATTCTGCAGTGACCAATGATAGATGAAAAAAATGACAATTTTAAGTATGCAATGACAGAGTTGCAAATGTAGCCAATGAAGGAAAGACACCAATGAAAAGATTGTCTTGGCAAAAATTAATAAAAGAATAAATGTACTTCATTTGCAAAGAAAGAAATGACTTGAGTCTACAAATTCAAAGCTCATGACATAATGGTTCCAACTCAAATACGTGAACAAATATCTGACAAGACACAGTGAACAAATATCAGACCAGATACAATTCATTGCGAGAAAAAGTAAAATGCAAAGAACCAGCAAGAGATAAGACTGCACTGGCCAGTGATGTTCGCATAGACAGTACAGAGATGTGACATGTACACTGCATACTTCAATGCAAAGAAAACATAGCGGGCACAGATTTGTTTCAGCTTTGCTTTATTTGCTACAAACACAGACTCACTGAAAGCACTGAAAAGAACTTTGCAACTGATAGTCTTCACACCAACTAACACTCCTAACTATAAAAAAATGGTATTTTTTGGAAGTGCAGTCCTATCAACCTAATCAGTTTCTATACTTCTGTAAAACAGACACTGGGTTAGGCAATTCTAAATATTCTGTGCTGTTTGTGCCATAATGTTTGAGAGATGTCCAGAAAAAATGCACTCATTTGACTACAAATAGTACTCCTGGCTACACCCTTACATAGAAGCTGAGACACCGTGGGATGTAGCAGTGTGGGTCTTGTTCGGTATCATTTTGTTGAGTGCTCTAAAGGTTGCTGAGGACATTGAACTAAGTGCCAAGATGATGTTTGAGATTTATGGCGATTAAATTTAAGAGCCTCAGCATATGTAGGTCTAAATGTTTGGTTAGTACTATGCAAGGTGGGTGTAGTGAGTGTTAATGACAATGTTTGCTTTTAACGCTTGCGTGCGAGAGCTTTGCCTCCAGTAAGATTGCATAACTACATGTTTAACAAACCATATGAATTTGTTGGAGAATTAAGTGGTTGTCAATATACATGAGTCAATCAATTGCTGTACTGCCTCAGGACACCCATATCCACCAGGCTAGCTGCAGAGACAGAAAGGAAAAGCATGCCTATGGCAATGGATCCCTATAACATATTCTACAAGGGAAAGAAGTCGTAGAGGTTTACAGCTAGCTAGTTTGCTGGGAGTGTGTAAATTGCTAGTTAGACTGCCTACCACCAAATTCAAGGAGTGCGTGCTTCTCAATGTACAAATTAGCTGCTCTATTCACAAAGTACAGTTGTGTACACTTACCATAAATGTAGATGTTCGAGTGTATTCACTGTTGCAGTCATCACACTTGGGTTATCTGCCTGCAGGTAGCCCTCAGTCGGCCTGCATACCAAAGTCTTGGGATTTCTGCGTCGGATGCTGTCGCTTCTTCCATGACATTAGGTCGTCAGGGGTATAAAACATGCAGTAGACGTCATTACATCAGTTTTTCTTGCCCCAGATGTCAGAAGCCCCCAAATTAGGAAGCAATAACATGGTGTGGAACACCCCCAGTAAAAAGTAAAATGTTATAAGATATAGCCAAACAAAAAAAATAGGTAGAAGTATAGAGAAGTCAGGGGGCTGGATGGAGGGTAACCAGGACTGCAACAGTGAATTCACTCGAACATCTACATTTATGGTAAGTGTACACAACTGTACTATGCTCTTCGTGTTTCACTGCTGCAGTCATCACACTTGGGTTGATTCCCAAAGCTGAGGAAGGGTGGAGGCAGTCAAGAAGCATTAGGGCTGGCAAGCAGGCCCTGTAAGACTGCTTTGGCAAATCCAGCTCTGGATTTAGAAAAGATAGGTAAGTGGTAATGCTTGGTGAAGGCGTGTACAGAGCTCCAGGTTGCAGCTTCCAGGATGTCCCTGGTAGGGACTCCCTTGAGAAATGCTGCAGAGGTTGACATAGCCCTAGTGGAATATGTTCTGATCCCCTACGGGGTAGGTTTCCCATGGTGTTTGTAGCAAAAATGGATGCAGTGTGCTATCCATTTAGAAATGGTTTGCTTTGAAATGGCCCTGCCCTCTGCCCCTGTAGCAAAGCTGACTAGCAGCTGTTCAGATTTTCTGAAAGGTCAAGTCCTGTCCAGATGGAACCTAAGCTGCCTGTGCACTTTCAGGGAGTATAGGATCTTTTCCCCTTTATTCTAAGGGTTTGGGAAAAAGGTTGGTAAATGAATGAATTGGTTTAAAGCCACACTAGATACTACCTTGGGCATAAATGATGGGTTAGTCCTAAGGGAAACCCTGTCCGCATGGAAGATAATAAAGGGTTCCACGGCCATAAGGGCTTGCGATTCAGACACTCTTCTTGCTGAAGTGATTGCTAGGAGTAAAGCTGTTTTCCAAGAGATGAATTTTAACTCTGCTGTAGCAGCAGGTTCAAAGGGTAGAAGCGTGAGCTTCTCCAATACAAAGTTAAGGTCCCAGGCTGGAGTGGGAGCTCTCCTGGGGGGGGGGTCTTAGATTTTTGGCTCCTCTCAGGAACTGTTTGACCAGAGGATGAGAGAAGAGGGGTGAGCTCAGTATTATAATGAGTTGAGATTGCAGAGGTATGAATCTTAATTGAGGAGAAGGATAGGCCTTTGTGGAGCATTTCAGTTAAGTAATTTAGTATACGAGGCAAGCTGGCCACAGTTATGTCCAATTCCCTGAGACTGGCTCCAAGAGCAGTATCTTTTCCACTTTTCTGAATAGGATTTTCTAGTACTAGGCCTCCTTGTCTCAAGGATGACATCCAGCACCTGTTTACTGAGGGTTGCTGGTAATGAGTTCAGGGGATGAGCCAGGCTGATAGGTTCAGGGTTTGTAGATGAGGATGCAAAATCTGGCCCTCCTGCTGGGACAGGGTCTGAGGCAGGTGCCATGGTGGCACTACTGTCAGACTGCACAAAAGTGGGTACCAGTGCTGGCATGGCCAGTCTGGTGCAATCAGGGTTGTCCTTGGCTTGTCCTGTTTGATCTTTAGTAGAACCTTTGAGAGGAGGAAAAAGGCACAGATTGAGAGGTTTTTCCATGTAAAGGACAGGGCATCCACTTTCCATGCTTGGCTGGGGGAGTTCTGGTGCAATATTTGCTCAATTGACAGTTTTGCGGGGAAGCAAAGAGGCCCACGTCTGGTACCCCTCACCTGTGGATCAGAAGCTTGAATGATTTGGGTTCCAGTTTCCACTCGTGCAGATCGATTATATTTCTGCTTAAGTCGTCTTCCAATGAATTTAGTTTGCCTGGCAGGGATTGAGCTTGCAGGTGCACTTGATTGCTCAAGGCTGTGTTCCACAGAGCCATGGCGATCCTGCAGAGTGGGTAGTAATGGGTTCCCCTCTGCTTGTTTATGTACCACATAACTGTGGTGTTGTCTGTCTTTATCAAGAGTTGTCCTGGAAGAATAAGGCATTTGAAGGCTGTCAGAGCATTCTGTACAGCTAACATTTCTTTTTGATCGATATGCAGGTGCATTTGTTTTGGGCTCCATTTGCCTTGAATGCACTATCCTGCCATGTGAGCCCTCCATGCACAGTCAGAAGACGTGTTGTGAGTGAAAGGGAGTCCCTTGTTGTGGTAGCAGGCCTCTGCCCATCAAAGGAACTCTGTCCTTAGGCAAGGAATGATAGGAATCATTGTTTCCAGGTTCTGAGAATGTTGACACCAGACACTTTTTAAATACTATTGAAGTTTCCTCATACACAGTCTTGCATATGGAATTAGTAGAATGCAAGAGGCCATGAACCCTAGGGCTTGCAGTATTTTTCTTGCAGATAGCTGGGTTTGGGTGGCCAGTAGACTGAAGTAGTTTATCAAATAAATTTGTTTTTCTGGAGTGAGGAATGCCATCTGGGAAGTTGTTTTCAAGCTTGCTCTCAGGAATACAATCTTTTGCCTGGGTACCAGATGTGATTTATTTTAATTGATGGTGTACCCCAGTGAAGTTAGAAGTCTCTTTACAAATGTCAGGTGCTGCAGTAGCAATTCCCGACTGTCCACCTGAATCAGGCAATCGTCCAAGTATGGGTAAATTTTAATTTTTCTCTGCCTGCAATATGCAATGGCTGGAGATAGGCATTTTGTGAATACCCTGGGCGCAGTAGATAAGCCAAAAGGAAGTGCAGAGAACTGATAGTGCATACAGCCTGCTCTGAAACGTAGATATTTCCTGCAAGATTCTCTTATGGAGATGTGCAGATAAGCTTCTTTTAAGTCTAGGGTGGCTAGCCACGAGTCCTTGGCTAAAATAGGAAGCAGCTGTTGGAGATTAAGTATTTTGAATCTTGGAACTACCAGGAAGGTGTTGAGAATAGACAGGTCCAGGACAGGGAACAAAGTTTTCTTTTCTGGGTACCAGAAACAGTCTGGAGTAAAAAACCTTGCCCCTTTTGCTCTGCTGGGACAGGGTGAATAGCCTCTATACTGAGAAGAGAAAGTACTTGCTTTTGGGCCTCTGCCCACTGGTTTGGGGGGAGGTCTGTTCATCCGCTTGGGGTTGGCAGTGAGTGGAAGTAGAATCTGTATCCCTTGGATACAATGTTCAAGACCCATCTGT
This sequence comes from Protopterus annectens, assembly GCF_019279795.1. NCBI lineage: Eukaryota > Metazoa > Chordata > Ceratodontiformes > Protopteridae > Protopterus > Protopterus annectens. The sequence goes on along the minus strand of NC_056737.1, from coordinate 1,322,693,909 downwards.
CCTGGGTGATGTGCTCCCAGTTTTTCACATGTAGGGATAGTTTTCCTCCTAAAGGTGCAAGTACTTGGGCAAGGCTTGGAAGAGTTAGGGATAAGTCATTGTGAAATTTTACTATAGGAAGGTGGCTTAGGTGGGAGCACTCCATTGTTTAGATCTGTGCATACGCTACGCTGAGACAGTAGTCTTGGGTGGTCTGCTGCCCCTGGGTTTGGACCGAAAAGGTCTGGGAGGGACCGGAAAAGATCAGTTTTTAGAAAGCCAATGCCTACTGAATCTAGGTGGCTGTACCTGTAGGAAATCTAACATTTTGCATAGATTTAGCTTTTTCCTCCTTTTTTGAGGACGACTTCTGCTTTAGTGCCAAACAGGCGTTCTTGGTTTAATGGAGCATCTAGTAGTTTTGCCTTGACATGGTCTGGCAAGATTTGTTCCTTAAGCTAAGCATGCCTTCTAAGAACAGACCCAGTGACAGCAGCCCTGCAAGATGCTTCTAAGGCATCAAAACCACATTGCAAACTATGTTTTCCAACTTAGTTAGCAGAATGCATTAACTCTTGTAAATCTTTATGTTCTGCACAATCAGGAATCAACATCATTTTCTGTTTAATTAGCTCCATAATATGTTCCTGATACTTTAACATATGAAACTGGCAATTTAAAGTCCCGATGGCAAGAGTAGCAGAGGTGTATACCTTCTTACCCCATCTGTCTAAAGTCCTACAATCCATCTGAAGGGGTAGGGCTTTTGGCTGTTGTAGCCTTAATGCCTTTAGGTCCCTGAGAAATGGTCTCTGGATCCGCAGCAGGATTCTTAAAGAGGAATTTGTGGGAGTCAAGTACTCTGTCATGTTTCCTGGGAGCTGGAGGCAAAGTATCAGGGGTAAGACTGGATTCCATGAAGAGATCTACAATTTCCAGAAAAGGAGGGATAGCTAGAGGCCTGTGCTGAGGCAAGTGCCGGCACAGTGGCTCCGGACCCATCCAAGGTAGAGACATCCACAGGCTGCACAGTCAAAGAAACATCTCGTGGCATACCGGACTCCGAATGGGTCTCAGTAGAGGCCTGCGAAACTGCAGAAGCAGGCATCAGGGGCTGCGAAAGCGCCTGAGTATCGGCAGACTGGCAACTAGCTCAACGAAAGCGTCTTTGGCAGTTTTGGACCTATGCGGTCTGTCTTTATCCTTAAGGTTTTTCGGAAGATTGGTAGTCGGATAGCTTATCGAAGCCATTTCGGAATACGGAGAACAACAGCGAAAGAATTTAGTGACAACAATAGCCCGACGACGATCGGGCATTGAACGCACAAAACCCGACAGCGAGGAACGTGGTGGTCTGGGCCTAAACATTTGACGCAGTAAAAATGAAAATCTCTGTGAGGTATTTGCTTTCCACAGGCAAGACAATTATTAATTTTTTTCTGACATCAGTTAGAGCAAGAAAAAGGATCCCCAATGGGGTACTTATCTTTTAGAAGACCTCAGGTCTGAAACTCAAAAAACAAAAATTTCAGGAGGCGGCCGACCAGCACTTGCAAACTGCTTCTGCTTCGGACTCTGCTCAGCAAGAAAATCTGATGTAATGGTGTTGGCTGCATGTTTTATACCCGACAACCTGATGTCATGGAAGAAGCGACAGCATCTGATGCAGAAATCCCAACACACTGGTATTCCAGCCGACTGAGGGCTACCTGCAGGCAGATAATCCAAGTGTGATGACTGCAACAGTGAAACACGAAGACCATCCATGAATGTTTATGGAGGAAATTTCACAGGTAGTTTTATAGGGAAAAATTCAATTCTAGGTGTTGTATCTACAAAAGGCACTGCTGTCCACCAATATATGATGAGCAGTATCTTGAAAACGCAATGGATTTATACATAAAGTCTCAAAACAAACAATCCAGCCCTTAAGCAATCTCAACACTCTGGGGTTTCAAAAAGTGAATCTCTGCTCAGAAGGCACTTTGTTACCCTCTCTTTGTGACCTCTGGACATTCAAGGTGATGTTCACCTTCTGAAGTTATTTGCATATCTGACAAAAGCTCTGCTGGTGATACTACATGGATCAGGCAACTGCCTAAATATGGGTAAATGTGGACCGCCTGTTTATGTAAAATCCAATAGCTGGTGCCAGACATTTGGTAAATGCTCTTGCGTGCAGCAGACAAGGAAAATGGTAATGTACAAAACTGGTAGTGCGATCATCCTCTCTGAAAACTAATGAACTTCCTGTGCTCCTGAAGGATAGCTGCATGAAGGTAGGTGTCCCTTCAAGGCCAGTCACCATCCAAGCCTCTGGAAGGATGAAGGACAAAAGTTTTTGTACAGTTAACATTTTGAAATTTGGGTACTGCCAGAAATTAAAAGCTTGAGAGGGGTCCAGTGTGGCTCTCCAGACTACTACTTTGGGGTGAACTGGGAAGAGGCATGAACATAATCCTGTAACTACTACTTCTGGAGGGGTTAGCTGAATGGAACACTGTTGTAAGAGTCTATGATTGGTGGCATCAAGTTTCTTTGCTGTTTTGGAGAGAGGATGCCTAGGAAGGGTGGGGTCTTCCAAAACTATAGGGAATAACTTTCTTATAATCCACAGTAAACATTTGTCCCAAGTAATCTGGTTTCGGTAAGTGAGGAAGGAGGTAAGCCTTCCTCCCAGAAACCCAGGGATGCTTGGGGTCGAGGTGGGATTTGGGTGAGGCGAGGGTGGTGCTGAGCATAATCACAGCTGCTACCTACAGGAAAGCTTGAACCTTAGCCCCCCTCAGTTCAGAATATAGGTCTGTTTGGCACTTTCTCTGGCATCTTGGTCTTTTCCCCCTAGGGGGTTTGGCTTTTTCCTGTTTTGGGGGAAACGGACAGGGCTTACTGGACAGTATCCATTTTATCTGGAGGAAAGACAGCATTTTCTTTTGTTTCCCATTCTGGTCTAGTCTTTCAAACACCTTCTCAACTAACGGGCAAGAGAGAAACTCCTTGTCTAGTGGGGCATTAAGGAGCTCCATTTTAATGAAGTCTGACAGGAGCTGCGTCTTCAGCTAGGCATATTGTGTGATGGAACCCGTATCAGCTGCCCTGCATGATAGAACCGATGCATCATAGCCACATTCAAGTGAATGCCTAAACACCTAGAGGATACGAGTACACTTTATAGGTTCATAGGTAGGTACTAGGCTATCTGCCCGAGGGCATTTATCAGCCTAGCCAGACTGTGTTGGCTTTCGCCGCCCCATTGATTAATTCATTTATCCTCTGTCAAGCAGAGCCAATGAAGTGATCCCAGGGGTGCATTTTCTGTTACCCATCCACTCGTCAGGGTTTCTCTTGAAGAGTGTTAGTGAGGGGCTCTGCCTAACGTAGTTTGGAATTTTGTTCCAAAGCATGGGTAGACACTGTGACAAGACTCTATCCCTCCAGCATGTTCTATTTATTGTTGTGGCGAGGTTTAGCTCACTAGAGCGCATGGCTCACAGTGACTTGGATTTCTTTAGGTGGAACATGTCCATCAATTCTGAGTTGGACATGGCTTTGTAAGTCAGGCAGAGATCACCTCCGAGTAAGCCATATGCCACTGAGTACAGCCGGATTTTTTTCAGTCAGGCCGCACAGGACATATGTTTGAGGCCACTAATCCTCCTGGTGGGGTACTTTTGTGGTCTTTCCAGCTGTTGGAAGTGTCTTGTGAGGTACATCCCAAATAGGGCATTGTACTCTATGATGGGTCTGATGAGTAGTGGGACACTATAGCCTCTATATTTCTAGATGCGAACCCTTTAGTAATTAGATGGGCCACATAGAAGGATTTTCTAACTACTTTGGCAATATGATTGTCAAAGGAGAGATTGCTATCTACCTGGGTCCCCAGAGCTCTTATTACCTCTTCTATATTAATGGGGCTGCCACCTATGTGGCAATTTGTGAGTGTTTTGTTTTTCCCAAATGGGTTGACTATGCATTTTTTGGCATTTAGCTTGAAGCCATGACTTTGAAACCAGGTGTCCCGTCTCAGTAAGGCCCCTTTTGGAGGATGTCTGTGTCAGCCGGAGAGTCAGTTATGGCTTCCAGTTTGCAGTCATTGGCGAACTTGATTAGCCATAGCCATGTGTCTGCCTGTACTTCTTAGAAGTATATGCTGAACAGTAGAGATCCCAGGACCAAGCCTTGTGTTACGCCACATGTGACAGGTTTAGAGTCGGACCTGGAGCTCGCTATTCTTACCGTGTGAGTTCTGTCTGTAAGGCAGTTGGCAACCCATCTCATGATGTAGGGGTTTATGTTCAGACTGATGAGTTTTTCTGTAATACTTGAGTGGGGAATGGTGTCGAAAGCTTTGGCGAGGTCAAGGTAGGCTATGTGAACAACCTTTCCCTCGTCTATGGCCTTAGTGACTGTCTCGAAGAAGTCAACCAGGTTTAGTAGGCATGATCTGCCCTTAAAGCCGAACTGGGTCTGTCCCAAGTAATCTGGTTTCGGTAAGTGAGGAACAAGGTAAGCCTTCCTCCCAGAAACCCAGGGATGTTTGGGGTTCGAGGTGGGATTTGGGTGAGGGGAGGGAGGTGCTGAGCATAATCACAGCTGCTACCTACAGGAAAGCTTGAACATTAGCCCCCCCTCAGTCCAGAATATAGGTCTGTTTGGCACGTTCTCTGGCATCTTAGTCTTTTCCCCCTAGGGGCTTGGCTTTTTCCTGTTTTGGGGGAAACGGACAGGGCTTACTGAACAGTATCTGTTTTACCTGGAGGAAAGGAAAAGATAGCATTTTCTTTTGTTTCCCATTCTGGTCTAGTCTTTCAAACACCTTCTCAACTGACGGGCAAGAGAGAAACTCCTTGTCTAGTGGGGCATTAAGGAGCTCCATTTTAATGAAGTCTGACAGGAGCTGTGTCTTCAGCTAGGCATATTGTGTGATGCAACCCATATCGGCTGCCCTGCATGATAGAACCGATGCATCATAGCCACATTCAAGTGAATGCCTAAACACCTAGAGGATACATTGTACAAACATGGGAAGCCCTTCTGGACGCTCATCTTATATCCTCCCCCTCACCTTAGTTTCAATCTGTTTTTGTAGTGACTCTAAATATTTCAGCATGTGGAACTGGAACTTCAGAGTTCTCATGGTCAGGGCGACTGTGGTGCAAGTCTTTTTGCCAAAAAAGTCGAGACTACTCTCTCATCATTTAGCAAAAGATTCTTGGCAGAAAGCCCATATGATCCCTTCATGGGCTTCACAGACACCACAGCTGATCTGTCACCAGATTCTTATAGAGGTGCTTGTTGGACTTGAGCACTCTATAGAAGCCAGAAGGCATCCCGGGGAGCAGGAAGTAGAAAATCGGGATGCTCTATTATTTCAGCAAATACATCATTTAAGACTTCATGGACTGGAGGTACAGCCAAGTAATACAGCAAGTAAGCTCAAGAAGCTTCTATAACTTGCTTGGGCCTGGGAAAATTCCCTAGTGTCCCAATTAAAGGATTAATTCATTCTATGAAGGGTATCCCCCAAAGGACATGTCCTATGGAGTCAAAGCTGAGGACAAGATGTCTTCTGGGTCTGAATCCAAACACTGATGAGAGAGAGGTGTTCAATATAAGCAAGTTCCTCCTCATTTTCTGACTCAGAAGAATCAATATCTCCCAGAGGAGGGGATTTCCCTTTTCCCAAGGGTGGTGTATGAAACAGGTTCCTTTTCCAGGATATGTTGCTTTAGCTTCATGAAATGCTCAAAGTCTTACTCCAGCATAAAAGGACCTGTGAAAATACCTGGGCTTTTTGTGCTTAGATACTGATAACAAGGCCTGCAAGTCAAATAGGTGGCTGGGACCTTCATTTAACTTCCTGGGAGCTTCCTCTGAAACTACCAAGAGGATGCCTCCCACCACCCATAAACTCCATCACACTCAAGTGTCAGAAGTTGAGAGTTGCACAGTAGCTTTGGATCCCACATATGGTCTGGTGTCAGCTAGAGAGATTTGACTGGCTCACAGTCAAGGTCCCCTTTGAATGGAATACACCATAGCACTGTTGCCTAACTGGCATTGGACCAGAGGGTTGCAAAGGCACCTTACCAGTCAGTTCTGCTGATTTTTAGCCTGGTGGGAAGTTGAATATGGAGATTTCTTCTTCAGCCTCTAGCACATCCTTCAAGTGTCTCTCTAAATTTCTTTGGGATGACAGGAGGGGAAATCAAAGGATACCATGAAATGTCTTAGCCAAGTGCTGCCCAACTCCAAGTACTGGCTCAGAGAATCAGAGCTATGCTTAACAGCAGTCATTAGATCTAGCACAAAAAGAGCTGTTTAGCATATTGTGCTCAAGCCATAAAGGAAAACAAATGGTAAGAATAGAAATCTTGGTCAGGGATCAGCTTACCACAAGAGAGACAATCACTAACTATAGTCAGCACTAAACATTAGACAACTAAATACAACTAGATATAAAAAGGGGTTATTGGGGGGTAACAACTGAATCCTCTAGTTTCAATCCCACTGATGGCATTCACACATGTGATCTTGTGCATTGGACTGACATGACAAGAAAGAACTGAAGATAGCGCCATCAGAAACCTTTATCACCACCAATGTCCTGACACTGGATGATTGGGATTTTAGCCAACTAGAGGGTGGTGCAAACCTTTTACTCAGGCTGGCCATAGGCTTCTGCATGGCAGGAAGTCCCAAGACTTGATATTGAAACAGTGACTACGATAAAAACCTACTTCTTCAATGAGGCTTTTAAAGGTAATCAGAACTTGTCCATAACAAAAACTATGTGCAATTAAGTAAACTAATCCACTGTCAAATCTGCATGTTAATTACTATATACAGTGCATATACATGTTACTTTACAACACGGTGGTTAAGCAAAAGATCACATCTACTTGATACATATCTAGAAGAGGGCTGTCTTCTTGCACATTAAGTGACCAAAACTGCAATCATCTTACATTTTAGTATAAAAATATCAACTTACTTTAACTGCTCAGGGTAGTCTAGTGTCGTAGTTTTGCCAAAGGTTGCATTCCAGAACAAGCATACTTGTGCGTGGATTTGTTTATTTTTGTGTAAAAACATAGTGCAGAGCAGTGGAGAAAGTTGGCCTAACAGTTTACTGTCATAAGAAGATGCACAGTGAGATTGCAGGCATTGCAGGATCTCCCCAATTAGTTTCTCAAGCTGAAAGAGAAGAGTAAAAATCAATAAAATCCTGTCTGATGAACAGTCTTTAAGACCATAAAGAAAATAAATGTTCACATGCATTCATACATCATCCCCCTTCTTCCCATTTTCAACATGGGGTTGGGGTGTCATGTTAACTGTCACCATCTCTCTCCATTCAATGCCACACTCCTGCCTTACTCATGCCTGACTGTCTCACATCTTTCCTCACACAATCCATCCACCTCTTTGCTGGACATCCTCATTTTCTCTTACCTTCTTCTAGTCTGTCCCAAAACTTTTTCACCACACATACACCCATTAATTTTCCAAGCTGTTTAAATGACAGTATTCCTCTCTTTCATATGCTTATACATGAGGGTACCAGAAAATATCGAATGTGGGTAAGGTCGACTGTAAACAGTCGACTAGGCATTTGATTGACCAGAGTGGGATAGACAATATGTGGTTAGGAAATCTTCCCTTTCCCTGCAACGATGTGATCTTGGAGTTGATATAATTAGTAGATGGCATGCACCCCCCCCTTGCAAAAAAAAAAAAAAAAAAGTTTTACTTTTTTTTTAAAGATGAAATTGTATGTGTCAAAGCTGTTTCTCTGTGCATGCACAGTGCGGTGTCGACTTCAGTGATTTCAAGTATATGTGGTTGATGTTCTTAGAGTAGAGTAGAGTATTCGTTAGATTCTGGTATAACCTGATACAGATTATATATACAGAAAATATACAAATAAATAGACCTATACACATACAGAAAATATACAGATAAATAGATCTATACACAAACATGAGCACACAAAATCTACGAGTAATGAAAAAAATCTACAGTCACATTTTCTGTATGAAAATAACACAATGCACTTGTTTATTGTACCAAATCAGTGCCTACTAGTTACTTAACTAAACACCTTAACACAAGCTATTCTAAAAATTGAGTCAGTAGAACAGTCTTGGAATTTCTTTAAATATCAAAAGCCATTTGCCAGTGCACCTTTCTGTTTTCACAGTAGTATTCTCGGGGAAGTGCACTTGATCTCTCACCTACCGCTGTATTCTCTTCATTACAACACAGCGAAGCACTGCTTAACTCCAGCCCTGGAATCCGCTTCCAGTCTACAATGCACATGCAACATGCAAGCTACACGCACAAAGTAGATCAAAAGATGTCTGAAAAAATAGGCAAACGCTTTCATCTCCTATGTCAGCACATCTAAGAAAATACCCTTCCCCGTCTCTGTCATGTGGTTCAGAGGAAGCTTCTAAGATAACTTGGGACTAGCCCTACATGATGTAAAACACTGCAAGCATTGTCTTCAACACTTGAAGACATGCAGTTCAGAAGAATGTCTTGCTTGTGACGGCTTCCGTATCCAAATCTTCAACATAGTATTAGCAGAAAGTCTACCTTTTCCTGCAAGGAGAAACTGATGAAAGGAAAAGGATTACATCCAACTTTCTCCTAAACCCCAAAAGAAGGGAATATGAACAGACTTGCTGAGATTTTCTGGAAGAACTGACACATTAGAGGAACTTTCTCCTAGGCAATCTCAACAAGGTAAGTGTGTTCATTTTCAGTGACTGAAGCAGTAACAGATTGCAGGATCCATGGCAGGAACAAAGCTGAAATTTTCAAATTTTGTGTTACTTCTGAGGGGGTAGGCCAAGAATGGCCTGAGCTTTATCAAGTAGAGTAATACTGTTTCACATAGCTAATATACTTATGTATATGTCATACCGTTATACCATATGAGTTTATCCTTAATCTTTAGTATCCTACTGCACACATCTATACATCTTAACACATTTTCTCTTCTCTGTCACTTTCTACTTTTAATAGTACCATTAAATACATGCCACCTATAATCTACATATTCTCACCACCTAGCTATAAGATTCTAACTATATCTATCCTACCTTCAAATTTAACTCTCTAATTCTACCTTCCCACTACACTTACCTTTCCCTTTTCCTACTCCCCCCACAAAAAAAAAAAAAGAAAAAAAAGCTGTATTGTTAAATATTTCTAAATGTATAATTTTCCTACATGCTAATGTTCCATTGTTACTGTATTGTGTCTTTTTATAACATATGTGCCGTTTAGATTTCACTTGGCTTTATAAGCAATTGTTTCCTTAAAAATTCATGTAATGATTTTCATGCAACTTGGAGCTTTTCTTCCTGGGCCTCCACTGAAAATGGGTCTCAATACCAGTGGACTTTCCCAGTCAACAAATATCAATAAATAAACAATAAATAATATACACAGCCATGAGGGTCCAAATGGTTACTCAGTCTCATCTCCCCAGACAAAACTGGTCTACTTCCTTACTTTGGTATACCACATAACCTCTAAAACTGCTTCTTAGCAGATGACAAATCACTAGTGTTTCTAGTCATGTTTTTAACTGTTTTGCCAAGTAACAGTAGGGATTGTATGCCTTATATATGCTTTATGGGATAAAGTTGTCATATTAGACAATGATTTAACTTCTGCAAAGGCAACGTGTGTGTGTATTGGGGGGGGGGGGGATGTGCCAGTAACCTGCCAAACTCCTTGACAGAGTCTCCAATACCCTACTTAGAAATTTGAGACCAAGATTTTAATTTGTCAAAAGTCAAAAAAACCAAGACAATGCCTTCAAAAGCACTGTCACAAGTATGCAAGAGAAAATGTACCTATTGATGAGGCACTTGGCAATAACAATTCACTGCACTACTGAGAACATTAAAAGCATCCCCAGTCGAGGCTAAAGCTCACCACAAAACAAAAAAAGAAAAAAATGGAATAGTGACATCAAGTCACCTACCTCCCAGATTAGACTAAAGGCTTGCCATCTATTAATGGTAATTACTAGCAGTTTCAAGATAGCAAAGCAAAGTACAAACCTCAAGCCCCTCAGAGTGCTCTCTAAACTTTCACGAACCTCTAAGATGTAAACAAACCTATGTTTGTAAACAAATGCAGTGCATTTGATCAAACAACCTCAGGGACAGTTTCCCTGATGGCAGGTTTGGTTATACCAAAAACACTGAACACATTTATTAAAGCAGAGTTTAACATCTACTTGTAATCTTCTTATTTTGTCTGGGATACTGCCAGTCCCCAGGACGCAGAGAGCAAGATGGCTTGATCATTTCCAGTTGGCCCAGTTCCACAATTTCCTTGCTTGTGTACAACGAGTAGGTTACAACTAAATAACCACTTTCTTGTGGTATCAGAACATTTCCACTTAACTGTCTTGTGTGGAACAAGGAAAACTTGCAGAGGCTTATGAAATGCCCTGAACTTTGTGACAATTATAAAGGAAACACTGTTTTCTTCAAGGTCACAGATATTGTACCCTGTCTGTATCCCCCCCCCCCCCCCAATATAAGCAGCCCAGCCATGGGGCAATGCTTCACAGTCAGTGACCAGATAGCTTACAAAAGGAAGCCAAAAACTCTGGGGTTTTCCAGGGTGCAACCACTAATCCATTTTTCTCGAATGCAATATAGGATACAAGTAATATGGTGCAGGGAGTCTGTGCATTGGCCTCACTGAAACCCTGAGATCGTACTGAGTGCTTCTCATTTGAAACTGGCCATAGGCAGTGCAGCTAGCCAGTAGGAGTACTATTTGGGCTGAAAACCAACATACATTGGTCGCATGATGCTGAATGAAGAGAATCGTTTACTATGACAAAAAAAAAAAAAAAACTCTCCCTAAGTAGTGGCTTTGAAGACTAAAACAACAATCTTATACTGGGCTGTATTTTGGATGTCTCCATACTTCCTGTGATAACCAATACTGTGGAGAAAGATGGGTTATCTGCTTCAACCTGGAAACCACAGTGTCAACAGTCTAGGAAATGGGAAATGCATTCTGCATTTTCCCAAAAGGTAGCTGCTACAAATCACTTCAGTGATTTTGAAGGATGTGGGGTGTCAATGACCATCTAAAAGCTTACTGTGGACAGGATTAACTGGAAAGTGATGTGTGTCCTGCTCGTCTAGGGTGCAAAACGTATCACCCTTTTCAGTAATAGTGACTGGACTACGATCAAATTGAATTTTCTGTGGACCACAAGGTGGCCCAGACCTTTCAAGATACATAAAAGGCTTCATCTCCCCACAGTTATTTACGGGATCAGAGGGAAGCTGAAATGAAATCTAATGCTCAATGGAACCTTTCTTTTAACTTTACTGCAATAACTGATCTGTCAACTGGGAGGAGGAGGAAAGGAAAGGAGTGATGCAGATAAGAGGGACGGAAAAATGATCTCAAACATCTGCAGTAACTGTTTTCCAAGGATATTCATATAACCACCTTATCTTCCTTCTTGTGAAGACAGAAAGAATCCCACTGACAGCTGCTAACAGGCAACATTTTTCTGAGGGGGATGCAGGCTAAAGTGCTTGACTTTTTAGCCTGACACTGCCATGGCTACGCTTGCAGAGCTCATTAATCTTTCTCTGCTTTTTTTTTCCTTTGTAAGTAACTTTTGTTCAGTTAAAGTATTTCAGGGATTTATCTTCTCTCCAGTCCACAGAATAACCTTCCCACAACAAGTTATCACCTAGACTAACCTGTCTTTGTATTGTATTTGCATTTGTGGAGATTCGTTGGGTAGCTTAAAGATCACATTTTCAGCCTTGGTTTTGGAAACTTTCACTAAGCAGCCAGTTTTCCTCCATGCAGCTTGAAGTTTTATTTACAAGAACCTAAGGGTATACTCTTTCCACTACCTTTGACCTTGCTGATATATCATTTCTTTCAATGATGATCTCCATTTTATTTCCATTTTCCCCTCCAACTTTTTCCTTGCTCAGCCAAGTTTTTTTTTTCCTCTAATAATTTCCATAAAGAGGAACAGAGAGCTTTACACTTGTTAGTCAACTAGTTCTTCTAAACATAAGACAGATACCAAGGCTGTGGTGTGCCCATAAACAAAATAAGCACAGGGTGGGACAACTTTAAAAGACTATGTGCCAACCACACATCTTGGAGAAAATACATAGCCTACACCCTTCAATGATTCTCTGCTACAAGACTGACAATATGCAGAAACAGAAGTAATGACATCTACAGTGAACCACTTCACAGCTGCATGTATTTAGCAAAGACAGAAGGAAATAGTACTCAGATGGCAAGAAATGAACACAGTGAAGAGCAATGCAGACTAGAGAACAGTCACATGCCTGCGACAGTACCTTCAATGGGGCACAATTTGTCACAGTCAATAGACCCACTACAACGAAAAAGATTCTTGGCAGAAAAATGGGATCTAAGGGGTGGGGTTGGGGGGTAAACCTAAATATTATGGTTTATGATTATGTAGAAAATCCACAAAGGAAAAGGAAATACCATTGTTACGGTGTGAGACAAGCAATACAGCTTATCTGAGAATAAGCACCTCTGCCCTCAACTAAATCTTCAGCAGACAGTCCGATAACTTCGGATATCACAGCATCAGGTTCTGCCAGTAACAGGAAGTTCAAATGAGCAGGGACAGAGGCCATCTTTCAAAATATAACTACAACTTTGTGTAACTGCGCCCTCGAGGAAGGACAAGGCAAAAGAATAATGAAAAAAGCCACATGTTCATTCAGCAGTTTATCCATTACATACAGAAAAAAATAATTCATCTCCTGGGGGAGTTAGGAGGCCTGGGGCTCAGGATTCTGAGACTATGAAGCAAAATGCAACGGATACTGTTGCTCATCCCTCTCTAACACAGATGACAAGCAGGCAGGGTATTTCATTTAGATGCTTTAATACACAGAAACATCAGGATGGATTAGCAGCATCATAAAATATAAACAAACTAACAGACAGACCTTACAAACATACAGGATTACATCTCAACAGCTTACTAAAAAATGGCAGTCAGGCTTGCACATGCTCAGTATTTATACACTTGTGCAATCCCTTGGATAGCTTCTTAAAGGTACATACACACATATTGATCTACATCCTCCCTTTTAAAATGACTGCCCTTAGCAAAAACAATATTGGAGTTAGATGTGCATTATTATACACATTAGAAACAAACAATGTTCAAAGTGCCATGAATCTATTACATGGTCTGGAGAGATGACCAGATCTAGTAACAATCTGAACTGAATTCAGCAACAGGGACAGTCTTTGGTGAACAACTCTTATCAGGAACTTCTGGATTCATCACAGGAATGGGAATATTCTCTGGAACTGGAACACTGGACAACTCACTGAGATAGAGAGTCTTTCTTACAGGCTATGTGCTGTGGTATAGGTTTGGACACTGGCATAAAATGTTTCCAATTCCACCTAAACTCTGCTCCTTGTGATTTCAGAATGTATGATCTCCGCTCTGGGCAAATATTCTTCAAGACTCCAATCCGATCATAACCTTTGGACATCTGCATCCTTACCAATTCTCCTTCTCATAATGGACTGAGTGGTTTGCTGGTCTTATCGTAATAGTAATGGGTTAAATGCTTCAACACATTGGTTTTCACTGACTGGCTGTTCTTGACACATGGAACCAACAATGGACTCCTAATTGGTAAAGTGGTTCTGGTTTGTTTTGACAGACGTCTCTGAGCAGGTGAATCATGACGTTTATCATGAGGACAGTTTCTGAAATTCAAGAGATTCAGGAAAAAGTATAGTTGTGTACACATAACATAAATGTAGATGTTAAGAGTGCATTCACTGTTGCAGTCATCACCTGTGGGTTATCCCTGCTGTGGTAGCCCTCGGCCGGCCCAAATACTAGAGTCAATGATTTTTTGCGTCGGCTGCTGTTGCCTGTAGTCAGGTCGTTAGAGCAATAAAGCAAGGCAGCGATGCCATTACATCAGTTGTTCTTGCCCTAATCCATCAAAAACACAGGGAAATAAGGAAAAGTGGTCCTGGGTAGCTAAAAGCCACCGTGGGAAGCTTATGTCTCCCTACGGGAAGATGCTATACGGGGGATGGACAGAGGGAAACCTGGACTGCAACAGTGAATACACTTGAACATCTACATTTATGGTAAGTGTACACAACTGTACTATGTTCTTTGTGTTTCACTGTTGCAGTCATCACCCGAGGGAGGATTCCCAAAGCTGAAGAGAGGGGTGGATGTATAGGTTAGAGTCCTAGGCATGGGTCAGCAAGCCCTGCAGAACTGCAGAGGTAAACCCTGCCCTAGACTTAGAAAAAAGGGTAGGTGGTAGTGCTTTGTAAAGGTATGGACAGAGGTCCAGGTGGCAGCTTCCAAGATGTCCCTGGTGGGGACTCCTCTGAGGAAGGCAGTAGAAGTGGAGGCTGCCCTAGTGGAATGGGTACGGACAGACTTGGGGTGGGGGGTTGGGTTCCCATGTAGTCTGTAGCAGAAATGGATACAGTGCGATATCCATTTGGAAATGTTTTGTTTGGAAATGGGCTTCCCCTCTGCCCCAAGGGCAAAGCTGACAAGTAGTTGGTCTGTTTTTCTGAATGGTCTGGTACGGTCCAGATATTATCTGAGTTGCCTGTGCACATCTAGCGTGTGTAGAATTCTTTCTCCCTTGTTTTGAGGGTTGGGAAAGAAGGTGGATAGGTGTATGGCCTGGTTGAGGGTCACATCAGATACCACCTTGGGCATAAAGGAGGGGTTAGTCCTCAGGGGGACCTTGTCTGTATGGAAAATGATGAAGGGCTCAACAGCCATGACAGCCTGAAGTTCTGATACCCTTCTGGCTGAGGTGACAGCTAGTAGGAAGGTAGTCTTCCAGGAGAGGTATTTCAATTCTGTAGAAGCAGCAGGTTGAAAAGGAGGTAAGGTTAGTTTTTCTAGAACATAATTCACGTCCCAGGGTGGTGTACGAGGCCTTCTGGGAGGTCTGATATTAGAAGCCCCTCTGAGGAATTGCTTAATCAAAGGATGAGAGAAGAGGGGTGGGTCTGAATCATAATGGGCCGAAATGGCTGAGGCATGGATTTTAATAGAGAAGAAAGAGAGGCCACTATTGAGCAACTCAGTTAGGTAATCCAAGATAAGAGGGATGAAGGATGGGAGGTACTGGCCCTTTTAGACTAGTTCCAGGGACAGAATCTTTTCCATTTCCCAGCGTATGATTTTCTGGTGCTGGGCCTTCTGGCCTCTGTGATGTCTAGGACCTGTTTACTTAACAGGGACTCCTTGTTAGCTTTTAAGGAATTAGCCATGCTGAAATATTGAGAGTCTAAGTCTGGGTGCAGTATCCTCCCCCTCACCTGGGTCAAGTGGTCTGAGATCAGGGAAGCCTCTTGGGGGGGATGTAAGGTCAGGCTACGCAGTAAGGGGTAGCAATGCTGTCTGAGCCAATGTGGAGCAACAAGGATGGCCTTTGGTCTCTCCTCCCTTATTTTGATCAGTACCTTGGAAATAAGGGGCAGAGAAGGGAACGCGTATATACAAAGAGGGAGTTCAGGGGAAGTCAAAACATCCACCTTCCATGCTAGTGGGTGATGCTCCCTGGTACAGAACTTTTGCAGCTGTTGGTTGGGGTGCAAGGCAGAGAGATCCACTTCTGGAGTCCCCCATGCCTGAGTGATTTGCAGAAAGATTTCCCTGTTTAGCTGCCATTCGTGGGGGTCCAGTAAGTTTCTGCTTAGGTGGTCTGTCAGGGTGTTGTTGACCCCTGGTAGGTATTGGGCAATTAGGTGTAGACCCATGGAGGTGGCTGTAAGCCAGAGGCTCATGGCTAACCTGCACAGGGGGTAAGACTGGGTTCCCCCTGTCTGTTGATATATCACATTACTGTGGTGTTGCCTGTTTTTATAAGGAGAACCCCTAGCCTGAGATGGGGTTTGAAAGATGTCAGAGCCTTTTGTACTGCCATCATTTCTTTCTGACTGATGTGTAAGTTAAGTTGCTGGGCATCCCAAACACCTTGGATGTACCTGCCTGCTAGGTGAGTGCCCCAAGCAATGTCAGAGGCATCGGTAGTGATGGTCTGGCTGGAAGGGCGTAGGATGAAGGGAAGACCCTTGTTCCTGGTACAGGCCTCTGCCCACCAGAGAAACTCGGCCCTTATAAATGGAATCAGACGGAGAGAGGTCTCTAGGGATTGAGTGTGCTAGCATCAAAGATTCTTTAAACACCACTGAAGTTTTCTCATGTGAAGCCTGGCCAGAGGAATGAGAAGGATGCAAGACGCCATGTACCCCAGGGCTTGCAGGAACTTCCTCACAGTGAGGTGACTTCTGAAAGCCAGCTGGGTAAAGTAGAGAGGCAGGAAGCTCTGCTTTTCTGGGGATAGGAAGGCCATTTGGGATGCTGTGTCTAGCCAAGCTCCCAAGAAAATGATCTTTCTGGTGGGGTTTTGCTTTGATTTCTTCTCATTGATGGTGAAACCTAGGGAAGTTAGGAGTGATTTGACAAAGAGAAGGTTCCTGGAGCAGCTTTTCTTTGCACTCTGCCTGAATGAGGCAGTCGTCCAGGTAAGGGTAAATTTGTATATTTTTCGGTCTGCAGAATTCTATGGTTGGAGCCAAGCATTTGGTGAATACGCTGGGAGCAGTAGATAAGGCAAAGGGCAGCACAGAGAACTGAAGGTGTGAGCCTGCTCTGAAGCACGGGAATTTCCTGCACAATTCACTGATGGGGATGTGGAGGTAGGCATCTTTTAGGTTTAGGGTAACTAACCAGGCATTTTTTGTTAGCATAGGCAGCAGCTGCTGCAAAGTCAGCATTCTGAATCTGGGGACCACCAGGGAGGTGTTCAGAATGGATAACTCCAGGATGGGGGGCTAAGTGCCCTCTTTTCCGGGAACAAAGAATAGCCTGGAATAAAAACCTTTGCCTGTTTGATCTGAGGGGACAGGTTCTACTGTCCCATGGGATAAGAGTTTGGACCTGGTTCAATGCCTTTGCCCACTGATTTGGAGGCAAGTCTGGGTACCCTGTTGGAATTGGGAGTTCGCTGAAAGAGAATCTGTATCTCTGAAAAATGATCTTTAAGACCCATTGGTCCTTTGTTACAGAAAGCCAAGAGCCTTCTTCCTAGTTTTTGATGAGTGAAGGGAGGGCGGGGGGGGGGGGGGGAGTCATTGCGACTGTTTGCCTTAGAAGGTTGGCTTAGAACTCCCTGCCTTAGAATCGGAAGTGGTCCATTGTTTGCTTCTCTGCTGGCACTGGGATAGGGGCCTGGAGGGTCTGTCCCTGCGGGGCTTACCTTGGTCCTGTCTGCTAGATGCAGGGAAGGTCCAGTGCTTAGAGGGAAAGTTCCTGCAGAGTCTGGGAAGTTAAACCTGAACGAAATCTTTTACTGTTTGCATAGATTTTGCTTTGTCTTCCATCTTTTTAAGCACCTCTCCTTACCTAGGGGTGCATCAATAAGTTTAGACTTGACATGATCAGGGAGAGGTTGTTCCTTCAGCCATGCATGTCTCCTAATATCAGATCCTGTCACTGCTGCCCTGCTAGAGGCTTCTAGGGCATCATATTCACATTGTAATGAGTGTTTGGCCACTTGACAAGCAGAGTGCAGTAAATCTGTTAACTCTTGAATTGGCACAGTCAGGAAAGGTAGCAAACGTCTGTTTTAATAGTTCCAAAGAGTGTTGTTGATATTTTAACATACAGAACTGACAATTGAGTGCTCTGATGGTTAAGGCTGCAGAGGTGTATACTTTTTTACCCCATCTGTCCAGAGCTCTGGAGTCCTTGTCAGAAGGAAGAGGATTCCTGGGAGAACTAGTCTTGGCTCCTTTGGGTCTGCAGCAGGATTTCTGTACAGGTATTTGTGAGAATCCAGTACTCTGTAGTACCGGTCAGGTTTACTGGGAGCAGGAGGGAGGGTGTCAGGGGCTAAGCTGGATTCATGGAAAACACCATTCACCACTGCTAAAATAGGGGGATGCCCAGGGGTCTGTGCTGGGGCAAGTCCAGAAACTCTCCAAGTCTTTTCTTAGACTGTGGGAAGTCCTGAGATTCCAATTGGAAATGTTCCCTGAGGGAGTGAAGGGTTTCCCCAAATGAAAGGTCCTCTGAATGGGAGTCAGAACGGATGGATTCCTCTGCATCTGAATCCTCATAAGTAGTTAAGGGATGCTGTTCCTCCTCAAAAACCGAATAGTCAGATTCCTCAGAATTTTCCTTTTAGATGTGGTCTGACTACCCTGGATAAGGGAGATGAGATCCTCCGCCATTTTAAGCATTTGTGCTTGGGGTGGTGGAGCAGTAGCAAGATGGTGGAGCAGTAGCAAGATGGTGGCTAGAAGCAGATTTCCTAGGAGTGGTCTGGCTTCTAGGCCTGAGAGAATCCGGTCTGAGAGAAAAGGTAGTTGGATGCGAAGATGTCTGTTTTTGTCTAGATTCGGTGTGAAAAGCCTCCTCTGAAGCCGGTGACTACGTTGCAGCTCTGGACCCAACAGAGGCAGAGACAGCCAAAGGCTTGGAAGACAAAAGATTTCTGCGGCATACCACAATCCGAAAGGGTCTTGGTAGAAGCCTGCACAGATATCGAATTGGGCATCAGGGGCTGCAAAAGCTCCTCACTGAATTCCTGAGAACTGACAACCTGCTTAACGGTAGCATGTTGGAAGGCTTAGCCTTATGTGGTCTGTCTCTATCTTTATCTCTATGTTTTTTCGGAATGTCCACAGATTGTTGGCTGACGGATGCCATATCGGAATGCAAAGACGGAACATGAAAATAACTGTCTACAAAGAGAGCTCTACGGCGAATAGTTCTCGCATTAAAGAGGGCAGACAACCGGCAATGGGGGACGTCATGGTCTGGGCCTGAACAAGTGACATAGTAAGAATGAAAGTCTCTGTGTGGAATCTGCTTTCCCCAGGTGAGAATTGCTAACTTTTTCTAACATTGGTTAGTGCAAGAAAAAAGGATACCCAACGGGGTACTTAGCTTTAGAAGTTTTCAGCTGAAATTCAACGTCTGGTAGAGACCTACCAGCACTTATGCGAACGGCTTCTGCTACGGGCTCCACGGCAAGAAAGACTGATGCAATGACATTGGCTGCCTTGCTTTATAGCAAAGACTACCTGATGTCAGACAGGTGACGACAGCAGATGCAAAAAAACACAGACTGGTATTTGGGCCGGACAAGGGCTACCACAGCAGGGATAACCCACAGGTGATGCCTGCAGCAGTGAAACACAAAGATCATCACTATTATCTCATTTTGACTTCTCTAGTAATGGTTTTTCACTTTGAACTGCACATTCTGCCAAACCATTTGACTGCAGATACTTGGGGTTACTTATGAAATGAGTAAGGTCCCATTCTTCGGCAAATCTTTTGAACTGTTGGCTTGTAAACTGCGTGCCATGGTCAGAAATAACTTTGTGTGGACTACCATAGACTGCAAAATGACACTTCATCTAGCATCCAGTACTGTCATTACTAAGGTTAAGAAGTAGGTCAATCTCGAACCAACTGGAATAAGTCTACAAACACCAAATAATGCTGACCATTCCACTCAAAAATGTCAGTGGCTACTGTCGACCAAGGTAGTTCAGGAATGTGGTTTAGCTGAAGTGGTTCCTTCTGTTGATGTGGTTTACTACTATTACACATGGAACAAGATGAAAGTACACTTTCAATGTCTTGTGACATAGAAGGCCAAAATACTAGACCTCTCGCCCTTCTTTTGGTAGAGTCAGTTCCTGGGTGACCACGATACAAGACTAATGTATTCTTGTTGCAAAGACTTTGGAACAATTACTTTTGGACTTTTCATAATGATACCGTTGTCAGACAAAATCTCATCTCTGTATAGAAAATAAGGTTGCACTTCCTGGGATAAACTAGATTGCTTTGATGGCCATCCTTGATTGAAAAAGTGGTTGAGCCTTTGTAAAACGATCTGTGGCTGTGTGATCTCTCAGCTTATCAAAACATGTGGAAGAAAAATTTCTCACTTCCATGACTTCAAAATCAAGGTTCTCATTCTCATGCTCTTCAGTGCTGTTTCTGAGCGATCTTGACTTTCTTGTAGACAATACTGAAATTATACTTTTGCAATTTCAACATCGTGCACTGCAATCTGGCTGGAGCTGAAATGCAAAGGCTTTCTCAAGATAGTGACTAGAGGTTGACTGTCCATTTCAATCTGGATAGGTCTACCATTAACATAATTGTGGAACTTAGAACATGCAAACAACTGCCAAAAGCTCCTTCTTGATCTGAGCATAGTGCATTTCAGTTTGGTTAAGAGCTCTCGATGCACAGACAACAGGTTGACCCTCTTGTAGAATGACTGCACCAAGACTAAATTTTGAAGTATCACGAGAGAGTAACTGGCTTGAGAACATCATAATACGAGAGCTGGTCGACTAGCAATTGTGTTTCAGAACATCAAGTGCTATTTGGTGTTGCTCTAACCAAGACCAGGATACATTTTTACATGTCAGCTCTCTGAGTGGGGCTGATATTTGGCAAGTCTGGAATGAACTTGCCTAGGTAGTTAACCATGCCAAGAAAACGCTGCAGGGCATGAACATTGTCTGGAGCTGGCATATCGAGAATGGCTGCTTGCTTAGAAGGGTCTGGTCGTAAGCCTTGAATTGATAAATAAATGACCAACATAAGTACAGTTTTGTACCTACCATAAATGTAGATGTTCGAGTGTCTTCACTGCTGCAGTCATTACACTTGAGTTACCTGCCGTCAGGCAGTCCCCGCAGTCGGCCAGAGTTCCAAAGTCTTGGTCCGGCGTCGGTTGCTGTCGCCTCCTCCTGGACGTCATTGCGTCAGGGGTATATAAGAAGCAGCCGACGCCATTTTCTTCAGTTTTTCTTGCCCCAGATGTCAGTTGCCCCCAAAAAGATAGGCAATACATATTGCTTACAAAACATGCAATAAGGTAAAACAAAACCTTCAGTAACCAGCAAATACACCACATAGGTAGAATAGTGTAGAAAGTTATAGATAAGACCCAGCTAAAAAAGAGGGGATGGCGGGTGGGTAACCAGAACTGCAGCAGTGAAGACACTCCAACATCTACATTTATGGTAGGTACAAAACTGTACTATGTTCATCGTGTTTCATTGCTGCAGTCATTACACTTGGGTTGAATCCCAAAGCTGAGTCAGGGTGGCTGGTTCTATAGAGGATTTGGTGTGGCTATGAGGCCCTGCAGTACTGCAGTGGCAAAGCCAGCTCTGGATCTAGAGTAAAGAGGCAGGTGGTAATGCTTGGTAAAAGTGTGCACTGAACTCCAAGTTGCAGCTTCCAAAATGTCTTTGGTAGGTACTCCTCTAAGGTAGGCAGTGGAAGTGGCAGTTGCCCTGGTGGAATGTGGTCTAATGTTAGATGGTACAGGTTTCCCATGCTGTGTGTAGCAGAACCGGATACAGTGTCCTATCCACTTTGAAATGGTCTGCTTTGGAATACCCTTTCCCTGTGATCCTGCAGCATATGATACAAACCATTGTTCAGTTTTTCTGGAAGCTTTTGTTTTGTCCAAGTAGAAGCGTAATTGCCTGTGTATGTCCAAGGAATGTAGAAGTCTCTCCCCTTTATTCTGGGGATTTGGATAAAAAGTTGGCAAGTGAACAGTTTGGTTAAGAGCCACACTGGATACCACCTTAGGCATAAAAGAAGGGTTTGTTCTTAAAGAAACCCTGTCTTGGTGGAAAATGATGAAAGGCTCCACTGCCATTAGTGCCTGTAGTTCTGAGACTCTTCGTGCTGAGGTTATTGCCAGAAGCAGAGCAGTTTTCCATGACATGTATTTTAATTCTGCTGAATTGGCTGGCTCAAAAGGAGGTAAAGTGAGCTTTTCCAAGACAAAATTGAGGTCTCAAGTAGGTGTTGGTGCTCTCCGGGGAGGTCTTATGTTTTTAGCCCCTCTGAGGTACTGCTTTAGCAATGGATGAGAGAAAATAGGAGGATCTGTGTTGTAATGAGCAGAGATGGCAGAGGCGTGGATCTTAAGGGATGAGAATGATAGTCCTTTGTCCAGCATCTCCATTAAGTACTGTAATATCTGAGGAATGTTAGGGACAAGAGGGTCAAGGCTTTGAGCCTGGCTCCAGGCACAGAATCTCTTCCACTTTTCTGAATAAGATTTCCTGGTGCTAGGCCTCCTGGCCTCCAAAATGACATCCATAACAGCTTTAGAGAGGTGTGTTGCCTGTTTGGCTAATGAATCTGCCATGCAGCCAGGTTTAAGGTTTTGAGCTGACTGTGCAGGATCTGATTGTTTTGTTGAGTCAGTAGGTGTGGAATTTGAGGCAAAATCCAAGGTGGGCCTTGAGCTAAGTTCTTTAAGATTGCGTACCAATGCTGGCGTGGCCAGTCTGGAGCAATCAGAATCATCTGTGGCTTTTCTTAGTACCTTTGAAAGGAGAGGCAGTGGTGGGAAGGCATAAACGTTTAGGCTTTTCCAGCTGAATGAAAGAGCATCCACTTTCCATGCTTGTGTGTGATAAGTCCTTGTGCAGAATTTTTGTAGTTGGCAATTCAGTGGGGAGGCAAAAAGATCCATGTCCGAGCACCCAAATTTTTGCATTATCATGCTGAAGACTTGTGGATTTAATTTCCACTCGTGAGGATCCATGATGTTTCTGCTTAAGTCGTCTGCCAGAGTATCTTTCTTTCCTGGCAGGAATTGTGCTTGCAGATGAACTTGATAAGTTAGAGCTGTGTTCCACAAGGTCATGGCTTGCCTGCATAGGGGATAAG
Organism: Protopterus annectens; assembly: GCF_019279795.1. Lineage (NCBI taxonomy): Eukaryota > Metazoa > Chordata > Ceratodontiformes > Protopteridae > Protopterus > Protopterus annectens. Next base: position 1,322,671,111 of record NC_056737.1, on the reverse strand, counting down.
AATGAGTGCCCCCTTGCTTATGTACCACATTACTGTGGTATTGTCTGTCTTTAATAATAATTGTCCTGGATGTAGAAGGTCCTTGAAAGCTGTTAGGGCATTTTGTACAGCCAACATCTCTTTTTGATTGATGTGAAGATGCATTTGGTCTGTGGTCCATTTGCCCTGAATACATTTTCCTGCCATGTGTGCTCCCCCCAGGCATAATCCGAAGCATCCGTTGTGAAAGTCTGCCTGGCTGTGGGAAGAGTGAAAGGCTGACCCTTGTTGAGGTGACATGCCTGTGCCCACCATCGAAAAGTACAGTTTTGTACCTACCATAAATGTAGATGTTCGAGGATTCCATTGCTGCAGTCCTTACTATTGGGTATAGTCCGCATCCAGTCGGCCCGAATACCAGAGTATAAGGCTGACGTCGGTCAGGGCGCATTAGACTGACGTCAGTACGTCAGGGTACTAATGCGCATGACCGGCGTCATATCCTCAGTCTTTTCTTGCCCCAGATGTCAGAAGACCCTAAAAAGACAAGGCCCAAAATACCTGCACCAAAACATGAACAATATATACAAAAATATAAGCAGGTAAACTCACCTACACAACCACCCCTAAACACAGAGGGAAGGAGGGAGGGTAATTGGACAGCAGCAATGGAATTCACGAACATCTACATTTATGGTAGGTACAAAACTGTACTATGTTCCTCGCCTTCCATTGCGGCAGTCCTTACTATTGGGTAGAATCCCAAAGCAGAGGTAAGGGAGGCTGGCAAATCATAAAGAAGCAGGAGCTGACAACATGCCTTGCAAAACAGCAGTGGCAAAACCAGCCCTAGACTTAGAGTAGATAGGAAGGTGATAATGCTTAGAGAAAGTATGCACTGAACTCCAAGTAGCTGCTTCCAAAATATCCTTAGTTGCCACCCCCCGTAGAAATGCTGTTGAGGTGGCAGTAGCCCTAGTGGAATGAGGCCTGATCCCAGCAGGAACCTCCTTGCCATGATGGGAATAACAAAATGCAATGCAAAAGCCAATCCACCTAGAAATAGTTTGTTTTGACACAGGCTTGCCCTGCGAACTCAAAGCAAAAGAAACAAACAACTGCTGAGACTGCCTAAAATCCTTAGTCCTGCTTAAGTAATAACGCAATTGCCTGTGTACATCTAAAGTATGCAAAATCTTTTCCCTTTATTTTGGGGGTCTGCATAAAAGTAGGCAAATGAATAGTTTGGTTTAAAGCCACACTAGAAACCACTTTAGGCATAAAGGAAGGATTAGTACGTAATGATACCCTATCCTTATGGAAAATCAAAAGGGCTCGACTGCCATAAGGGCCTGCAATTCAGACACCCGTCTTGCAGAAGTAATAGCCAACAAAAAAGCAGTCTTCCATGACAAATATTGCAAGTCAGCAGTAGCCGCAGGCTCAAAAGGTTGTAGAGTAAGTTTTTCCAACACAAAATTGAGATCCCAAGCAGGAGTAGGAGCTCACGTGGGGTCTTATATTTTTTGCCCCTCTAAGAAACTGCTTGAACAAAGGATGCGAAAACAATGGTGGGTCACAATCATAGTGAGCTGAGATTGCTGCAGCATGAATCTTAATGGAAGAGAAGGACAGACCCTTGTCCAGTAACTCAGTAAGATATTGAAGAGCCACACTCAAATTAGGCTCAGAAATCTCCAAATTCTTTGCTTTACTCCAAGATAAAAATCTCTTCCATTTAGCTGCGTACACTTTCCTTGTACTAGGTCTTCTAGCTTCCATAATCACATTTAAAACTTGTTGAGGAAGTTGAGACCGGCTGTGTTTCAACACAGAATATGCCAGGCTGTCAGATGAAGAGAGTGAAGCTTGACACGGAGCAGATAACCGTCCTGCTGGTATAACAGATGTGGAATCAAAGGGAAAGGCCATGGAGGCTTCTTTACCAGACTCCGTAGTAGAGGGTACCAGTGTTGCCGAGGCCAATCTGGAGCTATCAAAATCATCCTTGGCCTGTCCTGTCTGACCTTTAACAGTACCTTTGGAAGAAGAGGCAGAGGTGGAAAGGCATACACATGAAGGTTCGCCCAACTGAAAGACAGAGCATCCACTTTCCAAGCTGTGTGATGAAACCCCTTTGTGCAAAACTGTGGCAGCTGGTGGTTTAGTGGAGAAGCGAACAGATCTATGTCTGGAGTTCCCCTGACACTGTCAATTTCTGAAATACATGAAGATCCAGTTTCCACTTGTGGGGATCCATGAGTTGTCTGCTTAACACATCTGCTAAGGAGTGCTGTGCTCCTGGCAGAAACCTTGCCTGAAGAGTTAGGTGCAAGCGCAGTCTCCCATAAAATCATTGCTTGCCTGCATAGAGGATAAGAATGTGTTCCCCCTTGTTTGTTGAAGTACCACATGACAGTTGTGTTGTCTGTTAGAATCAACACCTGCCCTGGAAGAAGAAACTCCTTGAAAGCCAGTAATGCGAACTGGACTGCTAACATCTCCTTCATGTTGATATGTAGATGCTGTAGTCTGGCAGGCCACTTGTCTTGTATCCACATTCCATGTAGATGAGCTCCCCAAGCAATGACCGAGGCATCTGTCAGTAAAATCTGACTCGCCTCTGGCTGGGTCACAGAGAGTCCCTTGTTTAGGTGACATTCCTGAGCCCACCACAAAAATTCTCTTTGAAGGCAAGGTATTATTTGAATGACAGTGTCTAAATCCTGGCAGTGCTGTGTCCATACATTTTTGAGATACCATTGTAACTTCCTCATATGCAGTTTGGCATTGGGAAGCACCAGAATACAAGATGCCATGAACCCTAATGCTTGAAGGACTGTCTCTGCAGTCAGCACGGACTGATGAGATAGTTGATGGAAGTAAAGTGATAGACTCTTTTGTTTGTCCGGGGTTAAAAGGCCGTCTGGGCTGCTGTATGCAGTCTCACACCCAGAAAGCACATGTCTTGAGAGGGTACTAGACTGGACTTTATTTCGTTCACAGAATACCCTAGGCATCTTAGCACTGCTATAACATATTCCAGATGCTGTAGAAGGTCTTCCTTTTCTTGAGCCAGAATCAGGCAGTTGCCTAAATAAGGATAGATTTGAAGTCCTTGTAGCCTGAAGTAAGCTATCACTGGAGCCAGAACCTTTGTGAATACTCTGGGCGCAGTAGATAAGCCAAAGGGCAATGCAGAGAACTGATAATGAGAATCTCCAGCTCGAAACCGCAGATACTTCCTGTAACTTCGCCTGATAGGCACATGAAGGTAAGCTTCCTTGAGATCTAAAGTTACCATCCAGTGATCTTTGCCCAGCAGGGGTAAAAGCTGTTGTAACGTCAACATCTTGAACTTGGGAATGTCCAGATAAGTGTTGAGGAGGGATAAATCCAAAATTGGTCTCCACGTGTACCCTGTCTGTGGTACTAGGAACATGCGAGAAGAAAATCCTAGGCCCCTTTCTGATACAGGGACTGGCTGAAAGGCCCCCATTTGGAGTAACTGAGAAACTTGCTCGTGAGCCTCTTTTCTTTGTGGAGGAGGAACGTCTGGCATGCCTGTGAAAGGGGGCATTGTATGGAAATAAAATCTGTAACCGTGGTGAATGATGTCCAACACCCATCTGTCTTGAGTAATTAAATCCCAATTTTCTTTGAAAAGAGACAGTCGCCCTTCCAAAGGAGCTGCCAGACGAGAATCTACTGGCAGCTGAAAAGGCAGGTCATTGGGTCTGTTTACGAAAGGACTGACCCCTGCCCTCACCAGAAGTCTGAGCAGGTGAACTCCCTGTTCTAGGCCTAAAAGAACCTTGGGCCCTGCCCCTACCACGCCTAGACCTACCCCTAGACTGGGAATCATAAGCAGGATATGTCCACCCCTTAGCAGGCCAATTTCTACTAAACTTCGGTGGCTGTACCTGCAAAAAATCTTTAACAGTTTGCATAGACTTAGCTTTGTCCTCCATTCTCTTTAAAACTGCTTCCACAGGTGAACCAAACAACACATCAGACTGTAAAGGAGCATCCAAAATCCTTGTCTTAACATGCTCAGCCAAATTTTGATCCCTCAACCAGGCATGCCTGCGAAGAACAGAACTAGTGGCAGCCACCCTCGAGGAGGCCTGCACAGCATCAAAACCACATTGCAAAGAATGCATGCCCACTTGTTCAGACACATAAACCAAATCTAGCAATTCTTTACAATCAATACCTTCCGCCAAAGCATCCACCTTAGATTTTAATTGTGAAAGGAGATAATTTTGATATTTCAGCATGTGAAACTGACAATTCAATGCTCTCATGGCTAGAGTGGAAGAAGTATACACTTTCTTACCCCACCTATCTAACGCCCTTGCCTCTTTGTCAGTGGGAACAGGATTTTTAACCACAGTCAACACAGGAGGTATAGCTAAGGGCCTATGCTGGGGTAAAAACAAGAATTCCCTAAGCCTCTTCCTGGAATCAGAGTAATCCTGGCCTTCCCATTTAAAGTGCTCCCTCATGGAATGCAGAGTCTCTGAAAATGAAAAATCCTCAGGAGGAGAAGCCGAAGGAGTGGCATCATCCACATCAGAATCAGAATAATGAGGATACTCCTGCAAATCTTCCGCAGAAGACTCAGAAGCCCCTGAACCCTGTTCAAAACTGTCAAACTCTGGTTCCACCCTAGGCCTCTTATCAGGAGGGCCCATAGAACCTCTAATCATAGTAAGCAAATCTTCTGCCATTTTAAGCATATGTTTCTTAGGTACAGAACCCGAAAGGCTAGGAGAAGCCCCACTGAAACTGAACTTGGCCTTCCTCTAAAAGAAGGTTTGGCAACAGAAGGAGAGGCTCTAACTACATTGGGAAGAGAGGGAAGAATAGTTACCTGAGAAGCCCCCTCAGCCTGGCCTGCCTCCTGAGAGGGTACATCCTGTAACAGTAAAGTTTCTGCCTGAGACTCCATAGAAACTCCTGGCAAAACCTCTGGCTCCACTGAGCCTCCTAAAGAACCGACGTCCGGGACTGCCGGTTCATCAACCCTAGGTTTCGCTGTTTTGTCCTTACGCTTCTTGGACGAAGCGGGCGTCGGAGCATCCGACGGCATTTTATAATTGCAACGCTTCCCAAACACTAATCTGGCACAGTCTAACCGCCTCTTAATAGTGCGTTTGTTAAACCTAGCACAAGAGCGGCAACCAACAACGTCGTGCTCAGGCCCTAAACAAGGTATACACAATGTATGGTAATCCCTATGAGGTATCTGTTTCCCACAAGAAATACAGTTATTCACTTTTTCTGACATCCGGTTAAATACTGAGGCAAGAAAAACCAAAATGTTCCAACGGGTACTTAGCCAACTCTGATTCGGTCTGAAACTCCGGTTTCGGAAATATTTCAGAACGCCAACCTGCACTCGCAAAACTGCTTCTGCATCGGACAACGCGGCAAAAAAGACTGAGGATATGACGCCGGTCATGCGCATTAGTACCCTGACGTACTGACGTCAGTCTAATGCGCCCTGACCGACGTCAGCCTTATACTCTGGTATTCGGGCCGACTGGATGCGGACTATACCCAATAGTAAGGACTGCAGCAATGGAAGACGAAGAACATCTCCTGTTGTAGGCAGGGAATTAGTGGTATTACTGTTTCCAAGCTGAGTGTTGAGTCCAAACACTTTTTAGGTACCATTGTAATTTCCTCATATGCAGTCTGGCATATGGAATTAGTAGTATGCAGGATGCCATGAATCCCAAGGCCTGCAGAATTTTTCTTGTATGGAGTTGGGACTTTGTTGCCATCAATTGAAAATACTGAGTCAGTTGTCCTTGTTTGTCTGGCACGAGGTAAGCCATCTGGGTTGTATTTAAGCTGGCACCCGGCAATATTATCTCGTGAGGGCATTAGTTTTGACTTCTTTTCGTTTACTGTGTACCCTAGGCAAATTAACAACCTTTTTACAAACGCCAGATGCTTTAGAAGAATGTCCTTGTTCTCTGCTTGAATCAGGCAGTCGTCCAGGTATGGATATATCTGAATTCATTTTTGTCTGCAAAATGCAATTACTGGTGCCAGGCACTTTGTGAAGACCCTGGGCGCACTAGATAAGCCAAAGGACAGTGCAGAGAATTGGTAGTGCATTGAACCAGCTATGAATCTGAGGTATCTTCTGCAATTTTGTCTGATAGGGACATGCAGGTATGCCTCTGAGGTCCAAAGTAACCAGCCAAGCTTTCTTGCCCAACATGAGAAGGAGCTTCTGTAGTGTCAACATTTTGAATTTCGGAACACCCAGGTAAGTATTTAGAGTAGAAAGGTCTAGAATGGGTCTCCAGGCTTTGTCCTTTCTGGGGACCAGGAAGAATCTTGAGTAAAATCCTTGTCCTTGTTCCTGCTGTGGCACTTTCTGAATAACTTTCATGTCCATGAGGGCTGTAATTTGCTTTTGTGCCTCTGCCCATTGATTTTGTGGCAGGTCTGGCATTCCTTTTAGCCTTGGTAAAGTGTGAAAGTGGAACCTGTAACCTTGAGACACAATATTGAGCACCCACTTGTCTTGGGTGATTGCTTGCCAATTTTGTGAAAAAAGTGCTAGTTTCCCCCCTAAGGGGGCTGCCAAAAGGGAAGAGCTTGGCATTGGAAGGGGGGAGTCATTGGGACTGTTTCCTGTAAGGTTGTGACTTGTCCTCACCTCCTTTTGGGGTTGAAGCACCCCACAGTCGTGGGTCTGTAAGAGCCTTGGGGGCTGAGATCTGCCTCTTGGGCGTCTGTATCTGCCTCATTGTAGCCTGTCTGACACTGGAAAGGACTAATTTTTTGAGGGCCATTTCCTGCTAAATCGAGGTGGCTGTACCTGTAAGAAATCCTTCACTGTTTGCATAGATTTTGCCTTATCTTCCATTTTCCTTAATACCTCTTCTGCCTTAACACCAAATAAAATATTTTGCTGTAAAGGAGCATCCAATAATTTTGCCTTAACATGATCTGGTAAACTTTGTTCTTTTAACCAAGCATGCCTTTGAATCACAAATCCCGTAACTGCTGCTCTACAAGAAGCCTCTAATGAATCAAAACCACATTGCAAAGTATGTTTTCCCACTTGCTCAGCTGCATGAAATAAAGCCTGCATTTCCTTATAATCAGGTTCTGCACTTGTACTCATTTTCTGTTTTAACCGATATTTAAGCATGTGAACCTGGCAATTTAAAGCCCTCACTGCTAAAGTTGCAGAGGTGTAAACTTTCTTCCCCCATCTGTCTAATGCTCTAGAATCCCTGTCAGAGGGAACTGGATTTTTAGCTGTGGAAGCCTTTACCCCTTTGGTACTCTGGGAAATAGTTTCTGGGTCAGCAGCAGGGTTTTTATAAAGAAATTTGTGAGAGTCAGGGACTCTGTAGTACCTGTCTGGCTTGACTGGAGCAGGGGGTAAAGAATCAGGATTTAAACTGGATTCAGAGAACACATCATCCACAATATCCAACACTGGCGGAATAGCAAGGGGCCTGTGCTGAGGCAATAAAAAAGTATCTGAGCCTTTTCTTGGATTCTGAGTAATCCTGGCCCTCCCAATGGAAATGCTCCCTCATGGTATGTAAAGTTTCCCCAAAAGAGTAATCCTCAGGAGGAGAGGCTGAAGGAATTGATTCTTCAGCATCAGAGTCCTCATAGGGGAATAAAGAGTATTCCTGGTCTGAAGAGGAATCAGAATATATAGAAACCTGGTCAGAGGAATCATAGTCTGTATCCTGCCTAGGCCTTTTATCAGGAGGGGGATGGGAACACCTGATCAGAGTAATTAAGTCTTTAGCCATTTTGAGCATCTGTTTTTTAGGCATGGAGGCCTGTCCAGGTGAATGCTGTACTTGCTTTTGTGTCTTTAATGTAGTTTTGGACTTGGCTGTAGTTGCAGTGGTAAGTTGTGAAGATCTGAAAACACCCTCAGAAGCCGATGCCTGCTCAGCGGCTCTGGACCCATCTGAAGGGTTAGTCTCCGTAGGCCCAACACCTTGAGTATCCAGACACCTAGGCATCTCCACGTGGGAGTCGGTCGCGACCTGTGGCTCTGAGGTAGCAGGTGTCAGGGGCTGCGAAAGCGCCTCACTGAGAACCGGCAACATTACCTAGAAGAGGCTTCATCGTCAGTTTTGGGCCTCGGATGCCTGTCCTTATTCCTTTATCTTTGTGTTTTTTGTGAATTCCGGTCGTCGGTTGTTCCGACGGCATGGTATAATTAAACCTTCGGCCAAAGTAATGGCGAGCAAAATCAAACCGACGTTTAATAGTGCGTTTGTTAAATCTAGCACAAAATCGACAACTAGTGACGTCGTGATCTGGGCCTAGGCATGGAATACAGTAAGAATGAAAATCCTTATGAGGTATTTGCTTCCCACAAGAAATACAATTATTAACTTTTACTGACATCGGTCTGAGGCAAGAAAAAGTTTCCCCAACGGGGTACTTAGCTTTACTGAAGACTTCGGTTCTGAAAATTGAATTTGATATCTCAGGAGTCGGGCGACCGGCACTTGCCAACTGCTTTTGCTTCGGGCACCGCGCGGCAAGAAAGACTGAAAAAAATGGTGTCGGCTGCTTCTTATATACCCCTGACGCACTGACGTCAGGGAGGAGGCGACAGCAACCGACGCGGGACCAAGACTTTGGAACTCTGGCCGACTGCGGGACCGCCTGACGGCAGGATAACCCAAGTGTAATGACTGCAGCAGTGAAACACGATGAACATCCTCTTGTAGCCTGAATTTGCATTTCTGTGGACTGAGCTTAATATTCACTTGACATGCTTTTTCCAGAACTTTTCTGAGGTTTCTGTCATACTCAGCTTCACCATCACCTCCAACTAGTATGTCGATTACAATAGCACAAGGACACCCAGAAAAAAGTTGCTCAATTGCACTCTGAAAGACATCACTTGAATTTATCCCAAATGGCATTCTCAAAAATCTGTACCTGCCAAAAGGAGTACTGAAAGTAGTGGGCAATGATGACTTCTTGTCCAGCTGAATTTGATACAATGAACTCTTTGCATTTAAGACAGAAAAAACAGTGGCATTTGGCATAAGAGCTGCAACTTAGACTGTGCGCACTGGATGATGGGGTCTTTTTAGTGCTTTGTTCAAATCTCGTGGATCAATATATATTCTGATGTCATCTGAGCTTTTCTTATGAGCTCTCACCATGGAGGACAGCTATTCATTAGGAGTAGATGAACCAACTGGACAAATCACACCTTGTCGCACCACTTTCTCTAGCTCAGTTTTGACTCTGTCCTACATGGATATTACACAACTGGAAGCTTCCCTAGTTAGTCTTCAAAAAGATCATTATAGGTAGAAAAAAATATACTGGGTGAAATTATAGTAGTCTTTCAAGCTAACATGGACTTCCTTATTAAATGAAAGCAGTCCCATTTTCAAATAATCCCTGAGCCCTAATAATGACTGGACGTGCCTCCTGACCACATAAAATAAGCTGTAACATCTCCCAGCAGAATAACATGAAAGCACTACTGTGCCTTCAGTTTGAATTTCTTCACCACCATAAGCAACAATCTTTGTACACTTTGCCAAAAATCAAGCCTTTCACCATGACAAACTCTAGCAAATGTTGCTGCTGATGTAACATTACACTTGGAACCTGTATCAATTCTGAGCTCTATGGGCTTTCCATTTGTCGGAACAGTACAAAAATACTTCATACTTTGCCCTTAAATCTACTGCATTGACTGTTTCATGAAGCACTGGCACACCATCAACATAAAGAGTAGGGCTGCACCTTTCTAACTGATCAACTCGTTTCTTAAAATGTTCCCTTTTAATAAAAGGATGTGGGATTTTTGATTTACAAAAAACTTTTTGAAATTATTCCATTTATTGCATTTGTGGCACTGCTGACCAAAAGCTAAATACTTCTCCCTTATAAATTCATAATTTCCACCACAATTATGACAGTTAGCAATGAAACTAGGTGGGGGCCCTTTCTTCGAGTTTGCAGACTCACTCTTACGCCTCACATAGACTGTGTGAACTCTGGAACTTGCTGGAAAGCTATGGGGTTTACCAGTGAGTGCTGCAGGGGTGACAGTTGCTGCCATGTGCTTGGGCCTGTTTCTTTTAACCAGGTGCTGCTTACAATCAACATGAGCACTAAAAGCTACTGGGAAGCATTCATCTCATTAGTAAGCATATTCGTGTGCTTTTCTGACAGCTTGTATATCTGACAAATCTCAATGGCATTATTCAAAGTTAAATCACTGTCACGAAGCAAAATCTTTCTCACAGCATCATCTTTAATACCATATACAAGTCTGTCTTATCAACTCATCCCTTAAAAAATCACCAAATCTGCAAGTTTTAGCCTTACCCCTCAAGTCAGTTACATATGCTGCAAAAGTGTACCGGGCTTTTGATCCCTTGTGTAAACAAGTGCCTTTCCATTGTAACATTTGTCTGGGGGCTACATATTTCTCTAAATTTATGTTTTAAGTACTCTGGGTGCACCCTTTATCTCAGCCGGTACAACAATATGACTGCCCCCCCCCCCTGCAAAGACAGCAGCTGCATACACAAATGAATGCTCCCTTTCAATACCTTCAGACCCAGCTAATTTAAATATAATAAATGCTTTTGTACAGTCATCCTTATCAGAAAATGCAGCCTGTATGAAAATGTTGTACTCTTGCTCAAACACTCTCCAGTTCTCTGCAATATTATTGTCAAACACAAGTGCACTGGGTTTTCAAAATCCATCAGCCATGCCCACAAAGTATGCACAAACACACTGAAAATATGGCTCTTGTAATTATGTATGAACAAAACTGCTCTTTGAGCTTGTAATAACATTCAAATGCAGTATAAACTCTTCAAAATATGCTCTGTAATGGCTGTACTTTCAGAAATAACTTTACTGTAATACTGTACAAACATGGGAACACTTTATACACTTCTGATAACTTGGATATCTTTAATTAATATGAAAAATATGTACTTAGCGAAAATGTGGTTATTTCTTTTCATTCTATTCGTTTTATGCCATTTGGACTATTTCAAACATTTTCTGTAGTAATTCAAATATCATCAATAAAGGACATTGGTTTATTCGAATATCGGTTTACTCGAATATCGTTTAGAACATTCTGTATACCTAGTTTCATACTTTCGAATAAGAAATTATTTGAACAAGTTTTAACATATGAAATTCATTTCTGACCTGCTCTGCAAATTATGCGTGCAGTAGGGATGATCAACTCATATATATTCCACCAATACCAACCGGGTACCTCTCGGACTTAAACTGAAGAAACTGGAGTGCTTTCTGGCAACAAGTCATTTTGGCCATGCTTTCTTTGACATGCCCTTTAGACATCCCACATCTCTGACATCATGTCGCTCGTCCCTCTCCAACATAGGTGAGAAGCAGGCAGGATATTTCATTTAGATGCTTTAATACATAAAAACAATAGGATGGATAACAGCATCATAAAATATAAACAAACTGATTAACAGACGGACTTTACAGACATACATGCTTACATCTCAACAGCTTATTACAAAATGGCAGTCAGGCTCGCATATGCTCCGTATTTATACACCTGTGCATGCCCTTGGACAGCTTCTTAAAAGTACATACACACACTGATCTAAAGATACCTTCTGTGTGTGTGATGGGGGGGGGTGTGCAGTGATACAAGAATAGTACAGTTGTGTACACTTACCATAAATGTAGCTGTTAGAGTGAATTCACTGTTGCAGTCATCACATTTGGGTTATCCCTGCCAGGGTAGCCCTTGGCTGGCCCAAATACCAGAGGCTTAGTATTTCTGCATCGGTTGCTGTTGCTTCAGGACTGACGTCAGGTTGTCAGTAGTATAAAGTAAGGCAGCCGATGCCATTACATCAGTTTTTCTTTCCCTGTCAGGAGCCCCCAAGTCGAAGCCAGGATATGGTGGAAGAACCCCACCAGTAGAAAGTAAATACTAAAAAGTTCCTTGTAAGGAGAGAGAGAGAGGAGAGGGGGATGGAGGGAGGGGAAAAGTACAGTTGTGTACACTTACCATAAATGTAGATGTTTGAGTGTATTCACTGTTGCAGTCATCACATTTGGGTCATCTGCCTGCAGGTAGCCCTCAGCCGACCTGAATACCAGAGTATTTGGATTTCTGCATCTGATGCTGTCACTTCTTCCATGACGTCAGGTCTTCAGGGGTATAAAACATGCAGCAAACACCATTTCATCAGTTTTTCTTGCCCCAGATGTCACGTGCCCCCACAATAGGAAGAAATGATATGGTATGGCACACCCCCAGCAAAAAGCAAATACACGATATAATATATGCCAAAGAAGAAGAAAAGGTAGAGCCAACAGAAGTCAGGGGGGCTGAAGGGAGGGTAACCACGACTGCAACAGTGAATACACTCTAACATCTACATTTATGGTAAGTGTACACAACTGTACTATGTTCTTCGTGTTTCACTGTTGCAGTCATCACATCTGGGTTGATTCCCAAAGCTAAGGAAGGGTGGAGGCAGTTAAAGAGCATTAGGGCTAGCAATCAATCCTTGTAAGACTGCTGTTACAAATCCAGCTCTGGATTTAGAAAAGATAAACAGGTGGTAATACTTGGTGAAAGTATGTACAGAGCTCCAGGTAGCAGCTTCCAGGATGTCCCTGGTAGGGACTCCTCTGAGAAATGCCGTAGAGGTAGATGCAGCCCTGGTGGAATGTGATCTTATCCCCCTGTGGGGTAGGTTTTCCATGGTGCTTGTAGCAGAAATGGATGTAATGGGCTATCCATTTGAAAATGGTTTGCTTTGAAATGGCCTTCCTCTCTGCCCCTACAGCAAAGCTAACTAGCAGCTGGTCAGATTTTCTGAGAAGCTTAGTTCTGTCCAAATAGAATCTAAGCTGTCTGCGCACGTCCAGAAAATGCAGTATCCTTTCCCCCTTAATTCTGCGGATTAGGGGAAAAAGTAGGCAAATTAAATGACTGGTTTAGAGCCACACTAGACACCACCTTGGGCATAAAGGATGGATTAGACCTGACAGAAAACCTGTCCGCATGGAAGATAATGAAGGGAGCCACTGCCATGAGGGCCTGCAGTTCAGACACTCTTCGTGCAGAAGTGATGGCTAGAAATAAGGCTGTTTTCCAAGAAAGGAATTTAAACTCTGCTCTAGCAGCTGGTTCAAAGGTGGAAGAGAGAGTTTTTCCAATACAAAGTTAAGGTCCCAGGTTGGAGTGGGAGCTCTCCTGAGGGGTCTTAAATTTTTGGCCCCTCTAAGGAATTGTTTTTGCAGGGGATGAGAGAAGAGGGGTGGCTCAGTATTATAATATGCTGAAATGGCAGAGGCATGAATCTTAATTGAAGAGAAAGATAGGCCCTTGTGAAGCATTTCTGTTAAATAATCTAGAATACGAGGTAAGCTGGGCACCGTTGTGCCCATCCCCTGAGCCTGACTCCAGGAACAGTATCTTTGTCACTTTTCTGAATAGGATTTTTTAGTACTAGGCCTCCTTGCCTCAAGAATGACATCCAGCACCTGCTTACTGAGGGATGTTGGAGGTAAGCTCAGGGGATCAGCCAGGCTGCAAGGTTCAGAGTTTGAAGCTGAGGGTGCAGAATCTGGCCCGTCTGCTGGGATAGCAGGGAAGGGGGTCTGGGGTAGGTGCCATGGTTGCAGCACTGTCAGATTGCGCAAAAGGGGGTGCCAGTGCTGGCATGGCCAGTCTGGGGCAATCAGGTTTGTCCTTGGCTTGTCCAGTTTGATCTTCAGTAGAACCTTTGAGAGGAGAGGCAGAGGGGGAAAGGCATAAATTGGGAGGCTTTCCCAGGTGAAGGACAAAGCTCGACTGTAGGGAGGTTCTGGTGCAGAATTTGTTCAATTGTAATTTTGGGGGGAGGCAAACAGGTCTCCCTCTGGTGTCCCCCATTTGTTCCTCAAGAGCTTGAATATTTTGGGTTCTAGTTTTCATTCGTGTGGGTCCATGAGATTTCTGCTTAATTCATCTGCCAGTGAATTTAGTTTGCCTGGCAGGAATTGAGCTTGCAGGTTCACTTGGTAGCTCAAGGCTGAGTTCCACAGAGCCATGGCTAGTCTGCAGAGTGGGTAAGAATGGGTTCCCCCCTGCTTATTTATGTACCACATATAACTGTGGTGTTCTGTCTTTACCAATAGTTGTCCTGGAAGAATACGGTCTTTGAAGGCTGTCAGAGCATTCTGTACAGCTAACAATTCTATTTGAATGATATGCAGGTGCATCTGTTTTGGGTTCCATTTGCCCTGAATGCACTGCCCTGCCATGTGAGCCCACCATGCATAGTCTGATGCGTCTGTTAGGGTTTGGATGGCAGGGGGTAGAGTGAAAGGGAGTCCCTTGTTGTGGTAGCAGGCCACTGCCCACCAAAGCAACTCTGCCGTTAGACAAACAATGATAGGGATCAATGTTTCCACGTCCTGAGAATGTTGACACCATAGACTTTATAGATACCATTGAAGTTTCCTCATATGCCGCCTTGCATATGGAATTAACAGAATGCAACAGGCCATGAACCCCAGGGCTTGCAGGATTTTCCTTGCAGATAGCTGGGTTTTTGTGGCCAGTAGGTTGTCAAACTTGTTTCTCCATAGTGAGGAATGCCATCTGGGAAGTTGTGTTCAAGCTTGCTCCCAGGAATACAATCTGTTGGCAGGGTACTAGGTGTGATTTCTTCTCACTGATGGTGTACCTCAGTGAGGTTAGACGTCTTTACAAATGCCAAGTGTTGTAATAGCAAGTCATGACTTTATGCCTGAATCAGGCAATCGTCCAAGTATGCCACAAAAAGAAAAATACCCACTGGGTACAAAACTAGTAAGAAACAAAAGGAACCACGTCCAAGGCTCTAAGCAGAAAATTTTAATCCAAATACATTCAAATTCACCAACTAAGCGTTCACCATAACAAATGGCTTCTTCAGAGTGAGTGAAAAGCATCCATACCTTACATTAAATACTCAACCAATCATTCAATCATCCAAATGAGAAACATTATTGAGCAATTATACAATAATTACAAAAGTTTAAACAACTGAATGTGTCCACGCACAGTAGAAAAAATGTTATACATACCCTAACAAAAAATAGTTAAAGCATCATGTCTATAATTATGATATCTCTCAAAAATACACTAGAAAAACATTTAAATAAAATGCTAATAAAAAAGTTTTTAAAATAATTATGTTGAAACTGTAAACAACTTAATGAAACAAGTGTGTAGAAAATACATAATATTCACCTATTGAAACTAAATTCTGTTGGCCCTATCCTTCAAAACAGGCTTTAAGGAGATGTGTTCATTCAGGCCTGGTGGAGTAGTAGCATCCAGTGTTATTTGCCATCTATATTCCAATAATTCCACCCTCAACATGACATCACCACCCCTTTCAAGACCTCCTTCTCTATCGATCACAAAGAAAATACATTTCTTAAAGTCCACACAGTGTCTACTATGCATATACAATGCATTGTGTATGTCGTGATTTTTAATGGCCCTCAGATGTTCTGCAATCCTGTCCTTTAACCAACGGACAGTTTTGTCCACATATAATGCGTTGCAGCTAACACAGGTGGCAATGTATACCAAATTCTGTGTGTTGCAACTGCACCTACCAGGGCACCCAATGGTACTAAAATAGTCACCACTACATAAGGTCCTTCATTAATGAACCTACAAAATTTACAATTTCCACACTTGTACATCCTGGAACATTTGTATATAATTCTATTTCCTTCCAAGATTTCTTTGATGTTCTTCCCCCTTGAGTATATTATTTTGGGGAAACTTCCTAAATCATTCCTCAAAGTTTCATTAAATATTGTGTCCCATATTTTGTTCACCACTTCAACAACACCAGACATTTGACTATTGTATCTCAAAATTAATGCCTTGCCTTCAAAGGTGTTGTCCTTCTCCACCATTTCTGTGTTGTTACCCCTTAGAACGGGTTGATATCTACTCCCCCTTTTTCCCAAAACTTCGTTTCTTATTTTTAACAACTTTAATGGGTATCCCCTGTCTAAAAAGAAGCCAATTAAGGTATACACTTCCTTATTACACGGGTCATCGTCACTCATTAGTCTAGAAAGTCTTACCATTTGGCCCTTTACTATTCCTCTTTTTTGATGTTGAGGATGGCAACTATTATAATGTAACAGGGAATTACTGAGATTTCTTCCTAAATATGTTGCTATGTACAATGTTTTCTGATTTGGTCAGTTTAAAATCCAAAAATTCTCTCTCATTATTGTTCCATTTACTAGTAAATTTGAAAAAAGTAGTGGTACTGTTTAAGTATTCAACAAAAGACTTGGCATCATCCTCACTTCCCTTCCACAAAATTAGTATGTCATCTAGAAATTTGTTATAAAGAGCAATTCTGTCTTTATATGGTGACACAAATACATATACTTCTTCCCAATATAGAAGAACTAGGTTGGCAAAACCAGGGGCACATTTTGCCCCCATAGCCACACCTGAAATTTGCTGAAACAATTCACCTTCAAATGTTACAAAATTGCTCTTCAACACCATTTCCATGCTTGTTGTGATCATATTTACTTTGGCAGCGTTTAATTTACCACTTTTTACCAAACTTTGGGTGAAATATTCAACCCCCACATCTTGTGGAATTACAGTAAATAAGTTGATGACATCTATAGTTAGGAAGGACCATTCTGTACCATGACCTGATATCTTACCAAGTCTTTGGAGGCAATGCCAAGAATCTTTCAAAATATGTGGAATCCCAGCCACACCCTTCTGAATCCCTTCATCCACAAAGGCCCAAGGGTTCAGTCTTGAAACCCCGGGACAAAACTATAGCTCTAAAAGGGGGTCCCTAGTGCCCTTGTGCATTTTCCAAAATCGTCTAAGTATGAGTAAATCTGAATATTTCTCTGCCTGCAAAATGCAATGGCTGGAGCTAGGCACTTTGTGAATACCCTGGGCACAGTAGATAAGCCAAAGGGAAGTGGGTTGCCAGCCATGCATCATTAGCTAGCATAGGAAGAAGCTAATGAGTTAGCATTTTGAATTTTGGAACCACCAGAAAGGAGTTGAGATTAAACAGGTCCAGGATAGGATGCCAGGAGTTTTCTTTTCTGGGAACCAGAAACAGTCTTGAATAAAATCCTTGTCCCCTTTGTTCTGCTGGGACAGGTTGAACAGCCCTGATACCGAGGAGAGACCGCACTTGTTTTTGGATGTCTGCCCACTGATTTGGGGGGGAGGTCTGGCCATCCACTTGGGAGTGAGTGGAAGTGGAATCTATATCCTAGGGAAACTATGCATAAAACCAGTTTGTCCTGGGTAATGAGTTCCCTGTTTTTTGCATTCAGGGCAAGCTTTTCTCCTAAGGAAGCAAGTAGTTGAGCAGGGCTTGGAAGAGTTAAGGATAAGTCATCGTGCCATTTTTCCATGGGGGGGGGGGGGGTTGGCTTACTACTCCCTGCTTTGGAAGTGGGAGCCACCCACTGCTTAAATCTGTGCATAGCCTGAGATGAACGTCTTGGTGGTTTGCTGCTCCTGGGTTTGGAGTGAAGGCCTGGAAGGGACTGGAAAAGACCAGTTCTTTGAAGGCCAAGGCCTACTGAATCTAGGAGGCTGTACTTGTAAGAATTCTTTAACAGTTTGCATAGATTTAGCTTTTTCCTCCATCCTTTTGAGGACGACTTCTGCTTTGTTGCCAAACAGGCAGTCTTGGTTTAAGGGTGCAGCCAGTAACTTAGATTTATCATCATCTGGCAAGTTTTGTTCCTTAAGCCAAGCATGCCTTCCAAGTACAGACCCAGTGACAGCAGCCCTGCAAGATGCTTCTAAAGCATCAAAACCACATTGCAAAGTATGTTTACCAACTTGTTCAGCAGAATGCATTAACTCTTGCAAATCTTTGTGTACAGCACAGTCAGGAATCAACATAATTTTCTGTTTAAGTAGTCCCATAATATGGTGCTGATACTTTAACATATGAAACTGTCAATTTAAAGCCCTAATGGCCGAAGTAGCAGAAATGTATACCTTCTTACTCCATCTGTCTAAAGCTCCAGAGTCCCTATCAAAAGGGGTAGGATTTTTGGCAGTAGTAGCCTTAATGCCTTTTGGTCCTTGGGAAATGGTCGCTGGATCCGTAGTAGGACTAGAAGAGGAATTTGTGAGAGTCAGGTACTCTGTAGTACCCGTCCGGTTTCCTGGGAGCTGGAGGCAAAGTGTCTGGGGTAAGGCTGGATTCCAAGAAAAGATCATCTACAATCTGCAGAACAGGGTAGATAGCTAGATGCCTGTGTTGAGGCAGGAGTAAAATTTCCCTAAGTCTCTTTTTGGAGTCAGAATAGTCCTGGCTTTCCCAGCAGAAACGCTCCCTAAGGGTATGCAAGGTTTCACCAAAAGAAAAATCTTCGTGAGGGCAAGCAAATGGAATGGAATCCCCTGCATCAGAATCTTCCTAAGTAGACAAGGGTAAATCCTGGTAGTCGGAAGGAAATGAGATAGCAGATTCCTGATCAGTAGGAAAATCAGTTCCAAGTCTCTTAGAGGGGAGTCTGGCTTTCCCCTAATTAAAGGTAATAAGGTCTTCAGCCATTCTAATCATCTGTTTTTGAAGCATATGGCCCTGAGAATGCAGTTTGGTCATCGGTTTCCTAGGCATAGTGTGAGTTTTAGGCATGAGGAATTCAGTATTCTTAGCTTGAAATGAAGTTGGCGGTTTAATACGAAAATAGGTAGGTCTGAATACACCCTCAGAAGCCGGTGCCTGCACAGCGGCTCTGGACCCATTCAAGGTAGAGACATCCGCAGGTTCCATAGTCGAAGAAGCATCTCGCGGCATACTGGACTCCGAATGGGTCTCAGTAGAGGCCTGCGAATCTATAGTAGCGGGTATCATGGGCTGCGAAAGCTCCTCACTGAGTACCGGCGGACTGGCGACTAGCTTAGCGGAAGCGTCGGCGGTTTTGGACCTATGCGGTCTGTGTCTGTCTTTATCCTTACGTTTTTTTTTATTTTTTTTCAGAAGACCGGTAGTTGGATGGCTTAACGAAGCCATTTCGGAGTACGGAGAATGAGAACGAAAGTATTTAGCTACAAAAATAGCCCAACAACAAATAGTTCAGGCGTTGAACAAGGCACAAAACCGACAGCAAGGGATGTTGTGGTCTGGGCCTAAACAGGTGACGCAGTAAGAATGAAAATATCTATGAGGTATTTGCTTTCCATAGGCAAGACAATTGTTTTTTCTGACATTGGTCAGAACAAGAAAAAAGGATCCCCAATGGGTTCACCATTTATTTGAAGACTTCAGGTCTGAAACTCGGAAATGAAAATTTCAGGAGTCGGCCGACCAGCACTTGCGAACTGCTTCTGCTTCGGGCACCGCACGGCAAGAAAGGCTGATGTAATGGCGTCGGCTGCATGTTTTATACCCCTACCTGACAACATGGAAGAAGCGACAGCATCAGATGCAGAAATCCGAAGACTCTGGTATTCAGGTCGACTGAGGGCTACCTGCAGGCAGATAACTCAAATGTGATGACTGCAACAGTGAAACATGAAGAATATCCATGACTGCAACAGTGAATACACTCGAACATCTACATTTATGGTAAGTGTACACAACTGTAACATTTTCTTTGTGTTTCACTGCTGCAATCACATTTGGGTTGATTCCCAAAACTGAGGAAAAGGATGGAGGGAGTCAAGGAGATTATGGGCTGGGCTAGGATGCCCTGCAAGACTGCAGTGGCAAAACCTGCCCTGGATTTGGAGAAGATAGGCAGGTGGTAATGCTTGGTGAAGGTGTGAACAAGATGTCCATGTGGCAGCCTCCAGGATGTCCTTGGTGAGGACTCCTCTGAGGAAAGATGCAGAGGTGAAAGCTGCTCTGGTAGAGAGAGTCCTGACCCCCTTAGGGGGAGGTTTCTCGTGCTGCTTGTAACAGAAATGGATGCAGTGCGCTATCCATTTGGAAATAGCTTGCTTGGAGATAGCTTTGCTCTCTGCCCCTGCAGCAAAGCTGACCAGTATCTGATAAGTCTTTGAGTGATTTAGTCCTGTCTAGATAGAATCTGAGATGTCTGTGCACATCTAGAGAGTGCAGTATCATTTCCTCCTTGTTTTGTGGGTTAGGGAAAAAGGTGGGCAAATGAATGGATTGGTTGAGAGCCACACTGGACACCACATTGGGCATGAAGGATGGCTTAAGTCCTGAGGGACACCCCTGTCAGCATGGATGATGATGAAGGGCTCTCTACAGCCATGAGTGCTTTTAGCTTGGAGACTCTTTTGGCTGAAGTGATGGCCAGAAGAAAGGCCGTCTTCCAGGAGAGAAACTTTAACTCTGCTGAAGATGCTGGTTCAAAGGGACGCAGGGTGAGCTTTTCCAACATGAAGTTTAGGTCCCAAGCTGGGGTAGGTGCTCTTATGGGTGGCCTCACATTGCTAGCCCCTCTTAGGAACTGTTTGATCAGAGGGTGTGAGAAAAGTGGATGCTCAGTGTTGAAATGAGCAGAGATAGCAGAGGCATGAATTTTAATAGAGGAAAAGGAGAGCAACAGTGTAGCAGGTCAGCTAGGTAATCCAGGATGAGAGGTAGGGAGGGCTGTGCCATATCTGCTCCCTTAGCCTGAATCCAGGTGCAGAACCTTTTCCATTTGTCAGCATAAGACTATCTAGTGCTAGGGCGTCTAGTTTTATGCACATCTAGAAAGTACAGTTTTCTACCTACCATAAATGTAGATGTCCGATAGATATGCAACTGCAGTCCTGACATATGGGTTGTCCTGCCTCAGGCAGCCCTTCGGTCGGCCGGATTCCAAAGTCTGGGTCCGGCGTCGGCTGATGTCGCCTCTTCCCCGACGTCAGAGCGGCCGGGGTATAAAAGTATCAGCCGACGCCATCTTCTTCAGTGTTTCTTGCCCCAGATGCCAGGTGCCCTCCAAGGAAGGCTAAATTTAGAGAATGGATAAAAATTCCAGACATGCACAACAGTAATAAACAGATACACCATAACAGATATCCCCAGCTAATTTGAAAAAGGGGGAGTGTACCCTAAAAAAGAGAATTACAGAGGGGTAGGAGGGAGGGAAAACCTGACTGCAGTTGCATATCTATCGGACATCTACATTTATGGTAGGTACAAAACTGTACTATGTCCTTCAAGAATGCAACTGCAGTCCTGACATATGGGTTGAATACCACAGCCAAGCTGGGGGTGGTAGGATCTAAGATAAGGATGGTGTAGCTAAAATGCCCTGCAGGACTGCAGAAGCAAAGCCTGCTCGGGATCTGGAATATAAAGGCAGGTTGTAATGTTTGGAAAATGTATGCACGGAGCTCCATGTAGCAGCTTCTAGAATGTCCTTTGTAGCCACCCCTCTTAGAAAGGCTGTGGAGGTGGCTATAGCTCTGGTGGAGTGTGGCCTGATATTGGCTGGCACACCTTTTCCATGGAAAGAGTAGCAGAATCTGATGCAGTTTCCAATCCATTTTGAAATTGTTTGGAAATTGCCTTTCCTTGTACTCCAGCAGCGTAAGCTACAAATAGTTAGTCAGACTTTCTGTTGGCCTTTGTTCTGTCCAAGTAGTAGCGCAATTGCCTGTGTATGTCCAATGTGTGCAGAAGCTTTTCTCCTTTATTTTGAGGATTGGGAAAGAAAGTAGGCAGGTGAATTGCTTGATTTAGAGAAACCCTGGATATCACTTTTGGTATGAATGAAGGATTGGTTCTTAAAGAGACTCTGTCCTGATGGAAAATAAGAAATGGAGGTACTGCCATGAGGGCCTGTATCTCCGAGACTCTTCTTGCTGAAGTAATTGCCAACAGGAAAACTGTTTTCCAGGAGAGAAATTGCAATTCTGAAGATGCTGCTGGCTCAAAAGGAGGAAGAGTTAATTTTTCCAAGACGAAGTTGAGGTCCCATGCAGGCACTGGTGGTTTTCTTGGAGGTTTAATATTCTTTATCCCTCTTAGAAACTGTCTTAGCAAAGGATGTGAAAACACAGGTGGATCACAGTTGTATTTTGCTGAAATTGCTGAAGCGTGTATTTTTATGGAAGAATATGAAAGGCCATTGTGAAGCATTTCTGCCAAGTATTCTAGTATCTGTGGGATGCTCATTACTGATGCATCCTGACCCTTGTTGGCATTCCAGATGTTGACTCTCTTCCATTTGGCTGAATAAGTTTTTCTGGTGGAAGGCCTACGTGCTTCCAGTAAGATCTCTTGAACTTTTTTGGAGAGAGAGATATGGGGAGAAGTCAAGGAACCTTCCAAGCTGTCAGTTGCAATGTTTGCAGGTTGGGATGAACAGTCCTGTAATTGTGCTGAGTTATAAGCAGAGGCCATTGAGGCAGGAGCCACGGCTTGGTGCGAGTTATGCTCCTTAGTAATGGATACCAGTGCTGTCTTGGCCAGTCTGGAGCTATCAAAATGCCTTTCGGTTGTTCGGCTTTGATCTTCAGTAACACCTTGGTCATTAATGGTAGAGGTGGAAATGCATAGATTGTAAGAGAATTCCAGCTGAAGGAGAGAGCATCCATTCTCCAGGCTTGAGGATGGTGTGTCCTTGAGCAGAACCTCTTCAGATGATGATTGAGGTGTGAGGCAAAGAGATCTATGTCCGGCCTTCCCCATGCATGAGTTATTTGTGAGAAAATGTCTGGATGCAAGCATCCATTCGTGCGGATCCATAATGTTTCTGCTTAGACTGTTCGCCAGAACATTGTCCTTGCCTGGGACAAACTGGGATTGCAACTGTATGTTCAGTTTCAGGGACTTTTCCCAAAGAGTCATTGTTAGTCTGCAGAGGGGGTAAGAATGGGTGCCTCCCTGTTTGTTTATGTACCACATAACAGTGGTGTTGTCTGTCTTTATTAGCAGATGACCTTGCTGAAGATATTTTCCGAAGGCCTCGACTGCATGAATCACTGCCAACATCTCTTTTTGATTGATGTGCAGATGCAATTCTCGGGGTGCCCATTGCCCTTGAATGTATCTGCCCTCCATGTGCGCCCCCCATCCATGATCTGAGGCGTCTGTTGTAATGGTTTGGCTTGCTTGAGGTTTTTTGAAAGACATGCTTTTGTTTAGCTGGCTTGCTTGTGCCCACCACAAAAATTCCTTTTGTAGACATGGAATGAGTGGAATAATTGCTTGTAAGTTGTGGCTGTGTTGAGACCATAAACTTTTTAGGTACCATTGTAGTTTTCTCATGTATAGTCTTGCCAGTGGAATCAGAAGAATGCAAGATGCCATGAAACCCAGGGCCTGCAGGATTTTCCTTGCAGTCATCTGGGTGTGCTTTGCTAGGCTTTCGAAGTAATCTGGTAATTGTTCTTGCTTTTCTTCTGTAAGGAAAGCCATTTGTGAGTTTGTGTCCAGTTTGGCTCCTAGAAAAATTATTTGTTGGGATGGCAGTAGTCTTGATTTTTGAATGTTGACTGTGTATCCCAAAGCCTGTAGTAAGTGAATGACATAGTCCAAGTTTCTTATCAAGGCTTGCTTGCTGTCCGCTTGTATAAGGCAGTCGTCCAGGTAAGGGTATATTTGTATCCCCTGAAGTCTGCAATGTGCAATTACTGATGCCAGGCATTTCGTGAATACTCTGGGCGCAGTAGATAAGCCAAAAGGCAATGCTGAGAATTGATAATGCTCTGACCCTGCAAGAAATCTGAGATATCTTCTGCAGCTGTGTCTGAATGGGACATGCAGGAATGCCTCCTTGAGGTCCAGAGTAACCAGCCAAGACCCCTTGCCCAGCATGGGAAGAAGTTGCTGTAACGTCAGCGTTTTGAATTTTGGCACAATGAGAAAAGTGTTTAGAGCGGACAAGTCCAGTACAGGTCTCCATTGCTTTTCTTTTCTTGGAACAAGGAACAGTCTTGAGTAGAATCCCTGGCCTTGTTCCTGAGGAGGAACCTTTTCTATTGCTTTGATTTGTAGCAGCTTTGAAACTTGTATGAGTGCCTCTGCCCTTTGATTTTGTGGCAGGTTTGGCATGCCTTGTCTTGTTGGTAAGGTATGGAAGTGGAACCTGTAACCTTTGTCTATTATGTCCAAAATCCATTTGTCCTTTGTAACAACGTGCCAAGTTTTTGAAAATAAAGATAATTTTCTACCTAAAGGTGCTTCTCTTTGAGCCTTGGTCGGCGGTGTCAAAGTCGAGTCATTGTGATTGTCCCTGTGGAGCAGGAGAAGTCCCTGCGCCACTTCTCTGATTAGTTGGTTGCCATTGGCGGCCCCTGTAGGAGCCTCGGTATTGCCCTCTACCTCGAGCACGCCTGTTTTTTCCCCTTTGGAACTTGTCAGTGTCTGGAAAGGACCAATTCTTCGAAGGCCAATTCCTGCTGAACCTTGGTGGCTGAACCTGGAGGAAATCTTTGACTGTTTGTACTGATTTAGCCTTTTCCTCAATTGATTTCAACACACCCTGTGCATTAGCACCAAATAGCTTGTCTTTTTCCAGAGGTGCATCTAGAAGCTTTACTTTAACATGATCTGGCAATGTCTGTTCTTTCAACCAAGCATGTCTACGATGACGCCCCTGTCATAGCTGCCCTACATGAAGCTTCCAATGCATCATAACCACACTGAAGAAAATGATTGCTAACCTGCTGAGTATTATGAACCAAATCCTGCAAGGCCTTTCTATCTAAAGGCTCAGGACAGGCTAACTTTTTCTGCAAATCATCCATCAAGAAATCCTGATACTGAAACATATGAAAAAGACAGTTAAGTGCCCTCATGGCACGGGTGGATGAGGTATAAACTTTTTTACCCCACCTCTCCAGGGACCTAGATTCCCTGTCTGCGGGCAAAGGATTTTTGGCCGTGGAAGTGGCCACTCCTTTGGGCCCCTGAGAAATAGTTTCTAGATCAACAGAGATTGGCCTTAAAGAGATGTTTATGAGTTTCAGGAACTCTGTAATATTTGTCTGGCTTGACAGGAGCAGGAGGGAGAGAATCAGGAGAAGTACTGGAGTCTGAGAACACATCATCCTATACATCTAACACTGGGGGTATAGCTAAAGGCCTGTGCTGGGGTAACTTAAGGAAAGTCCGAAGCCTTTTCCTGGAGTCGGAGAAATCCTGGCCCTGCCACTGAAAATGCTCTCTCATGGAGTGGAGAATTTTCCCGAAAGAAATATCCTCAGGAGGAGAGGCAGAGGGAATGGATTCATCAGCATCAGAATCCTCGTAGGCCGGGAAGGATTCTTCCTGGGAATCTGAAAGGCCTGACTCACCAGAGGCTTCATCTGAGGAAAGGGTATCTGCCTGCTCAACCCTAGGCCTTTTGTCTGAAGGCGGCTGAGAACCTTTGTCTGGATGAGACTGAGAGCCCCTGATTAAGGAAATTAGATCTGCAGCTAAAGTCATGATCTGTTTATCAGAAGTGGGACCCTGTGAAAAAGATTTAGGAGGGTGAGACTTAGCCTGGCTGGCAGCCTTAGCACGTGTGTAGGCCTTGATGGACAGACACAGAGTAACTTTGTCCACCGGTATGGTGTCAGGTAAATTTTGGGCTTCGGTTTCAGGAGGAAAATCAACAACCGGCACCGGGGTAAGCCTCCGGGACCGAAGTGTGCGGTAAAGCGGTGTCGTCGGCCTGGAGCAGTTGAATTACTGCCTCTGAAGAGACCGATGCTCTCGAGGTAGGCTTTAGCGTTGTGTTGGTGGAAGTCGCGGGCCGCGAATGTCGGTCCCGGTCCTTCCGTTTTTTGGAAATATGTGCTGTCGGTATTTCCAACGGCATGATATAGGAGTAATTTTCCTCAAAAAAGTCTTCAGCAAATTCTGCCCGGTGCCTAAGTGTGCGCTTATTGAAGCAAGCACAGGCAGCACAGGCCGAGACGTCGTGGTCTGGGCCGAGGCAGGGAAGGCAGTAAGAATGGAAGTCCTTATGAGGTATTTGTTTACCACAAGACAAGCAATTATTAACTTTTGAAGTTTTATCTGACATCGGCTGAGGCAAGAAAAGGTTCCCCAATGGGGTACTTAGCTTTTTGATGACTTCGGATCTGAAAACACAGGAGCTGGCCGACCGGCACTTGCGAACTGCTTCTGCTTCGGGCACCGCGTGGCAAGAAAGACTGAAGAAGATGGCGTCTGCTGATACTTTTATACCCCGGCCGCTCTGACGTCGGGGAAGAGGCGACATCAGCCGACGCCGGACCCAGACTTTGGAATCTGGCCAACCGAAGGGCTGCCTGAGGCAGGACAACCCATATGTCAGGACTGCAGTTACATTCTTGAAGGACATCTTGTTTACTGCGACTGGCAGATTGATCAGTGGTCAGGGGAATAAGCCATGCTGCCAAATTGAGGGTCTGCAATTGGGGATGCATGAATTCCCCTTCCTTCTGGGTCAGTAGCGTAGGGGTCTGAGGGAGATGCCATGGTGGCAGTGGGGACAGGCTGTGCAGCAGTGGGTACCAGTGCTGACGAAGACAGTCTGTAGCAATCAGAATTGTTCTTGGTTTTTCTTCCCTTATTTTGAGCAGTATCTTGGTGATGAGAGGTAGTGGGGGAAATGCATAGCTGGAGAGGTTGACCCAGGGGAAGGATACGGCATCCACTTTCCAGGCCATGCAGTGAGTTTCCCTGGTGCAAAACTTGCTGAGCTAATGGTTTGTGTGGGAAGCAGAGGTCAACCTTCGGGGTGCCCCATTTCTGATTTATTAGGGTGAAGGTTCTTTGGTGTAGCTGCCATTCATGTGGGTCCAGAAGATTTCTGCTTAAGTGGTCTGCCAGAGAGTTGAGAGAGCCTGGCAGGAATTGTGTTAACAGGTGGAGTTGCATGGCAGAGGCTGTGTGCCAAAGGGTCATGGCCAGCCTGCATAGAGGGTAGGAGCAAGTCCCTCCCTGCTTGTTGATATACCACATCACAGTAGTGTTGTCTGGTTTGATCAGCAGAGCCCCCTGGGGAGAGAAGGGGCCTGAAAGCTGTCAATGCGTGCTGGACAGCTAACATCTCTTTTTGGGTGATGTGCAGATGGATTTGCTGTGGGATCCATTGACCCTGAATGCACCTGCCATCTGGGTGTGCACCCCAGGCATAGTCTGATGCGTCTCTGGTGAGGGTCTGTGCGGCAGGGGGTGGTGAGAAAAGTAGTACCTTGTTGTGGGAGCATGCTGCTGCCCACCACAGGAAATCATTCCTTAGGCAAGGTATCATTGGTATAAGAGTCTCCAGTTCTTGAGTGTTGACATCAATGGCTTTTTAGGTACCAGTGAGGTTTCCTCATATGCAGTCTGGCATATGGAATGAGTATAATGCAAGATGCCATGAACCCCAGAGCTTGCAGGATTTTCTTTGCAGATAATGGGGTGGCTAGTTGAGAAAAGTAGGCTGTCAGGTAAGTTTGCTTTTCTGGTGTATGGAATGCCATCTGGGATAGTCTGTCCAGGCTTGCTCTCAGGAATATAATCCTTTGGGTAGGTACTAGTTAGGATTTCTTTTCATTGATAGTGTACCCTAGGGAGGTCAGTGGGGAATTTACAAAGGCCAAGTGCTTGAGCAGCTTTTCCTGACTGCCTGAATTAGGTAGTCTAAGTATGGGTAAATCTGGATATTTCTTTGACTCCAGAAGGTAATGGCGGGAGCCAAACATTTTGTGAAAACTGGGAGCAGTAGATAAGCCAAAGGGAAGTGCAGAGAACTGAAAGTGCAAGATTGTGCCCTGAAACAGATACTTCCCACATAATTCCCTGATAGGAATGTGGAGGTAGACCTCTTTTAGGTCTAGGGTGCCTAGCCAAGCATTCTTGGACAGCATAGGTAGCAATTGCTGGAGGGTGAGCATTTTGAATTTTTCATCACCAGGAAGGTGTTTAGAATGGATAGATCGAGTATGGGGCGTCAGGTGCCCTCATTTCAGGGTACTAGGAAAAGTCTGGAGTAGAAACCTTGGCCTATCTGTTCTGCAGGAATGTGCTCTATTGCTCTTAGAGAGAGAGCAGGGAAAGGACCTGCTTTTTTGCCTCTGCCCACTGGTTTGGATGAAGACCTGGGAACCCTTTTGGGGTTGGAAAAGTGTGGAAAGAAAATCTGTATCCCTAGGACACTATGTTGAGGACCCAGCAGTCATCGGTAATGGTGGCCCAGGTGCTTGTGTGGAAGGAGAGTTTTCGCCCCAAGGGCAAGTGCTGATGGGCAGAGGGATGGGGTGGGTGGGGAGAGTCATTGTGAGTTCTTACCATGAGGGGGTGGGGCTTTGAACTCCCTAGTTTTGAAGTGGAGGTACTCTACTGTTTAGATCTCTGCGGCTGCTGTCCGGGGGGGGTGGGGGGGTCTGCTTCCCCGGGGTCTGGGCTGAACTGGCCTGGTGGGGCAAGAAAGGATCAGTGCTTGGAGGGGCAATGCCTGCTGAACCTGGGTGGCTGGAACGGTAGGAAAATCCTTAACTGTCTGCATAGATTTAGCTTTTCCTTCCATCTTTAAGACCTCCTCTGCCTTGGTGCCAAATAAGTTGTCTTTGTGCAAGGGTACATCCAATAATTTAGATTTGACATTGTCTGGCAAGGGCTGTTCCTTAAGCCAAGCATGCCTTCTAAGGACAGAACTGGTGACTGCTGCCCTGCAAGAAACTTATAGGGTGCCAAAACCACAGTGTAAGGTGTTGCTTAGTTACTTGACTTGCAGAATGCATTAACTCTTGTAACTCTATTTTCTGCACAAGCAGGAAAGGAAGACACTTTTTGTTTGAGAAGTTCCATGGTATGTTGCTGAAATTTTAGCATATGGAACTGACAATTTAGTGCTCTGACAGCAAGAGTAGCAGAGGTATATACTTTTTTTACTGCATCTGTCTAGTGCTCGGGGATCCCTATCTGAGGGGGTGGGATTCTTAGCAGAAGTTGCTTTAATTCCTTTAGGCCCTTGAGAAATTACCTCAGGGTGAGCAGTAGGATTTTTGAATAGGAATTTGTGTGAGTCAGGGACTCTAATACCGGTCAGGTTTTCTGGGAGCAGGAAGGAGTGTGTCAGGATTCAAACTGAATTCCAGAAAAACATCCACAACATCCAGGACTGGGGGAATGGCCAGGGGTCTGTGTTGTGGAAGATCTAAGAATTCTCCTGAGTCTCTTTAGACTGGGTGTAGTCCTGACATTCCCAGTGGAAATGCTCCCTTAAGGTATGAAGGGTTTCCCCAAAGGAAAAGTCCTTGGGTGGACAGGCTGAAGGAATGGATTCCTCTCCATCAAAATCCTCATAAGCAGAGAGGGGTTGCATGTCTTCATATTCGGATGCATCAGAGTCAGACTCCTGTACAGCTAAAGCTACTGGGGACAGATCTTTCTTTTGGAAGGGGGATAGCTTGGCTTCTCCTGATCAGCATGATAAGGTCTTCCGCCATTTTAAGCATTTGAGACTGAGGCAAGGAAGCTTGGGCCTGAGACTGGGTAGTCTGTTTCTTGGGTGTGGTTCACACCCTGGGCCTTAGAAACTATGTAGTTTTCAAAAGAACAGTAGACATGAAAGAAGTCATCTGTTTGTGTCGAGAATCGGTAGTGCAAAGTACTTCCTCGGAAGCTGGTGCCTGCTCAGCGACTCCGGACCCATCCAAGGTAGACAACTGCAGGATCCTTAGTTGAAGAAGAGCTTTGCGGCATACCGGACTCCGATAGGGTCTTGGTAGTGGCCTGCGAATCCGGAAGAGTGGGCATCAGGGGCTGCAAAAGCTCCTCACTGAGGAGCAGAGAACTGACTACTAGCTTAATGGAAGCGTCGTTGGTAGGTTTGGACCTGTGCGGTCTTGTCTCAGTCTTTATCCTTACTTTTCTTTTCTTTTTTTTTTGGAAGATCTGCTGTTGGATGGCTTATCGAAGCCATATCGGAATTCGAGGACCGTAAGTGATACTATCTAGCTACAAGGGTCAGACGATGCATAGTTCTGGTGTTAAAGCACAAAAGCGACAGCGAGGGATGTCGTGGTCTGAGCCTAAGGAAGTGACGCAGTAAGAATGAAAGTCTCGGTGTGGTATTTCCTTTCCACAGGCGAGACAATTGTTAACTTTTTCTGACATCGGTTAGAGCAAGAAAAAAGGATCCCCAACGGGGTACTTAGCTTTAGAAGACTTCAGGTTCAATTCGGAAGACAAAACTCAGGTAGCGGCCGACCAGCACTCGTGCAAACTGCTTCTGCTTCAGGCTCCGCGGCAAGAAAGACTGGGATAATGGCATCGGCTGCTTTACTTTATACTACTAATGACCTGACATCAGTCCTGAAGCGACAGCGACTGATGCAGAAATACCAAGCCTCTGGTATTCGGGCCGGCTGAGGTCTGCCCTGGCAGGGATAACCCAAATGTGAGGACTGCAACAGTGAAACACGAACATCTCCTACTCGTCTAATATTTTCTGCATGGCACAAAAGGTTAAGGACCCAACAGTGACCCAGCTGACCATGGATTAATCAGTGATCTGTACACTAGACTATCCACCTGTGGAGGCAAAGAAGTGACTGGACAACTCTTCTCCACCTATCCTGGAGGAAGGAAAACAGCTGATCCACTGTACTGCTGGCATCCAGTGGTAGCCAGCATAACACTAGGCAATATTACATGAGAAGTGCAAAACCACCACTAACCAGCATAGTGATGTACTCTAGCTGGTACTAAGATGCATGCACAGAAACTTGCAAGTGTCATAGGCTGGTGCTGTTGTGCACATCGGAATGCCAAAAAGCAAATAGGGGCTACAGCAAGCAATAACTCTTAAGGCTCCCAAACTACTTCCTAAATGTAACATATAGATGACTGACAGCAGGTAGTGGGACAGAGAAGTGCAAATTTTGCAGCTCTCAAAGAAGCAAGGTGTTGAAACAAAATTTCCATGCTTGTAATCCATCTACATTAAAAAACCCGGTGCCTGTACATTTTGGTAAACTTCTCACTACAAGTTCATGACCTGAACAAGGGATACGTTTTTTCCAGATAACTGAAAATTCTAAAATCATGACTTTAAATTAAACATTTTCAGATAAAAATTCGAAAAACGGGGGGAGGTCCAATTCAATCTTCAAACAGCAGGGGGAAAACAGATTTCTCTTTGCTAAACTTCTCAAAGGTTTTCCATGAAAGTGGAAAAGAAGCTAAGATGCTGTACTACCTAAAACCACTCCCATAAATATGTAAAAATGACAGAAGAAATCCAATTCAAATGGCCTCAAAAGGCCAAATATGAAAAGTCAAGTTATCTGGTCAAGGTCTACAACTATGGAAGTAGAAATTGAAGGCATTCAAAACATAAGCATAAGGTTTGCAACCCATTAGCTTAACACACACTGAATATAAAGTGTACACACCAGTGTTAAAATGCCAGGTTTTTGTGATATAAAAAAATGAGACCATAATAAATCATTTCAAAACTTTTCCCACCTTTAATGTGACATATAACCTGCACAATTCAACTGAACAAAAACAAATCTGTTACGAGAAAAAATGAGAAGTTATGTACCTACCATAACGTTCCATGTTAGTTGCCGCCTTCTCGCCTTCTTTCTTGCTGGATGGGTTCGGAGCCAATCCTCGGCTCCGACTCGGCTTATACCAAAGCTCGAGAACTATTTTTACCGGCTCGAGGTAACCCTGTATCCCACAATGCTAGGCGCTAAATACCCAGATATTGTTTGATAGCTAACACTATAGCAGTTCTGCCCCCAGAACAAAGGAGAGAATGGCATACACATATAGATAGCCATCCCAAGAAAAGGATAACCACTGGAGACCATAGTGGGGAAAAAAGGAAAGGCTCCGTAGGATCCTATCGGTCTGTCCAAGCTAGGGGGTTGGAGGGGCGAAAGAAGAAGGCGAAGACAACTAACATGGAACGTTATGGTAGGTACATAACTTCTCAATGTTAAGTTGTCAATCTCGCCTTCATTCTTGCTGGATGGGACCGCGTCCCTAGCACCTCAACCCTGGGTGGTTCGTTGGAACAGACTCTTGAGGACGGTGGAACCAAAGTTAGCTCGGCTTCTGGAGGCCATGTCCAATTTATAATGAGAAATAAAGGTATGGGGAGAGGCCCATGTGGCTGCCGCACAAATTGAATCTAAGGGCAACCTGTCCTGAAAGGCTATAGACGAAGCTAAGGCTCTAGTTGAATGGGCTCTAGGTCTTGAAGGAAGCTTTTGATGCCTCAGTTCATAGATGAAAGTGATGACAGAGGCCAACCACCTAGAAAGGGTTACTTTGGAAACTGGAAGGCCTTTCTTCCCTTCAGCATAAGATCGGAAGAGCTGGTCAGATTTCCTAATTTACTTGGTTCTATCCAAGTAGTAATGGAGTTGGCGATGAACATCCAAGAAATGCAACTTTTGTTCCGCTCTGTCAGAGTAATTAGGGAAGAAAACTGGGAGATCGATAGTCTGGTTTAGATTTGCCTCAGAAGATATCTTGGGTAAAAAGGAGGGGTTACTTCTGAGGGACACTATCTTTATGGAAAACAAGATAAGGAGGACGAACGCAAAGGGCATGAAGTTCTGAGACTCTCCTCGCAGAAGTTACGGCTACTAGAAACAAAGTTTTCCATGAGAGTAACTTCAAGGAACAGGAAGCCACAGGTTCAAAGGGAGGGAGAATCAAGGAGGTTAAAACTAGATTCAAATTCCACTGCGGTGGGGGATGTCTAACCAAGGGCTTAAGTAAAAAGATATCTTTAAGGAATGCTTTACAAAGTTTGAGACATAATGGAGGAGTCTGCCAAGCCAACATGAAAATTTGAAATGGCCGCTAACTGGACTCTGATAGTGGAGGAAGGAGAACCCGAATGAAAGAGTTTGGCCAAAAAATCTAAGACCGATTGGATAGGAGCCACAAATGGGTCTATGTTCCTAGATTTTGCCCAGAAGGAAAAACGTTTCCATTTACTGGCATAAATCCTCCTGGTAGAAGATTTGTGAGAAGCTAAAATGATGTCACGTACTGAATGGGAGATAAAGGGAAGCCTGGCTAAGGTTGGAAGTGGAGCAACCAAGCTGTGAGGTTGACGGAGGGGAGAGATTGGTGCAGCTTGCCCGACTGATGGGTCAAGAGATCTAGAACTGGGTCCAGATGCCAGGGCTGCTCCAAGAGGTAACGGTGCAGGAACGGAAACCATATTTGTCGAGGCCAGTACAGAGCAATGAGGATCATAGTGGATCTCAAGGCAGTAGCTTTCTGAATCAATTGAGTGATTAATGGATTAACGGGGGAAAGGCGTACAGGAGACCCCGGGGCCAATAGTGGACTAGAGCGTCTCTGGGAGGGTGGACGGGAAGAGTGAAAAATTTGTGGCATTTACTGTTCTGGGGTGTAGCGAAAAGATCGCAGCAAGGCTGACCCCATTTTTTGAAAATTTCTTCCACTACTGACTGCTTGAGAGACCACTCGTGCGGCATGAGAATGGCTCTGCTCAGCCTGTCCGCTATGACGTTGGACTTCCTGGGGATATGCGTTGCTATCAGAAACCGTTGAGAGGAGATCGCCCATTGCCAAAGTCTGAGTGCTTCTCGACATAAGGGATAGGACTTGGTTCTGCCCTGCTTGTTTATGTACCACACTACGGACATATTGTCTGTCTGAACTGCAATCGTCCCGATGGGAAGTGAGTCCTGAAGGGCTTGCAACGCTAAAAGAACTGCTCTCATCTCTAGGACATTGATGTGCAGGTAGCACTCGAAAGGTTGCCAAGTGCCCTGGACCGTCCTGCCCTGAAAATGCCCCCCCTCCCAATCAGGGAGGCATTCGGTGTCACTGTAGCAACCGGGGGGGGGGGGGGGACGAAGGGTCTGCCTTGAGACACTTGAAGGGAGACCATCCACCAAGACAGGTGTTTCTTGCATAACTGGGTTATCAAAATGTAGTGTGACATCGGGAGCTGCTGGAAGGACCACTGAGAGAAGAGCATTCATTGCAGGAGTCGCATGTGGAATCGAGCTAAGGGAAGTAACGTAATGGCAGCCGCCATGAGACCTAGAGTCTTCAGTACAAACTTGGCCTGAATTTTGTTGTTCTGAAGCAGGATATGAACATGTTCGCGAATATCTGAGATTCTTTGAACCGTCAGTTTTGCAGAGAGTTTGACTGTGTCTAATATGGCGCCTATGAAGGTAATAGACTGACAAGGCAGACTTTTCGAAGTTTATGGAGATACCTAGCTCTTCGCAAATCTGAATGGTGTAATCTCTGGATTGAATAAGTTGACGCCTGGTGATGGCAGTAAGGAGCCAGTCGTCTAGATATGGAAACACTTGGAATCCTTGATGCCTCAGATGAGCCGTAACCACTGCCATGCATTTGACACTCGGGGGGGCTGTAGTGAGACCAAAGGGCAGGGCCCTGAACTGGTAGTGACTGGCTCCCAGCCGGAAGCGGAGAAACCTTCTGGAGCGTCTGTGCATTTTGATGTGGTAGTACGCATTCTGAAGGTCTACAGAGCACATTCCAATGGTCCTGACCCAAAAAGGGTAGACTGGACTGTAGCGTGATCATCCGGAACTTCGTTCTTTGAACAGACTTGTTCAGCCTGCTGAGATCCAAAATTGGTCTCCAGTCCCCTGTCTTTTTTGGTACTAAAAGAACTTGGGAGTAGATTCCGGATCCTTTCTGGTCTGCTGGGACTGGCTGGATGGCCCTTTTTCTTAGCAGTTTTGAGATTTCTAATACTGCTTGTTCCCTTAGACCGGGTGGAACATCTGGAAGGGGCCTGTTTGGCTGTTTTGGGGTGTGGACAAAGGGAATTTTGTAACCCTCGGATATGATTGCCCATACCCATGTGTCTTCGGTAAGGGAAAGCCAGGCTTTTGGGTACAGTGATAATCTTCCCCCGACTGCCTCCGAAGGTGGACAGTCGGGCAGCTTCTCAGGGATGCTGGAAGGGTAGGCCAGAGACAGCTTCTCTGCTACCTTGATTCGGCGGACCCCCTCTGCCCCTGGGGCGGCGTCTATTGTTGTCCCCCCCCTGCCTCTAGAGGGGAACTCGCCTCGTGCATCCGGCGCGACTCCCTGTGGTTTGCAGAACCACATTTTTCCACCCTTCTGACCTTTGGGGTATGGTCTGGATGGGGTGGAAAAACGGACTCCCACGGCAGAGAGTCTTGCCGTCTTGTTCACATCTGGTCAAAGTATCCTTCACCTGAGGTCCAAACAACGCCGAACCATCAAAGGGAGAGTTGGTGAAGGATGCCTTGAAGGGGTCAGCAAAGTTACAAAGCCGCATCCAGGCATGTCGTCTTAAGGCCACACCTGTGCCTGCAGCCCTACTCGCCCCATTGGCCGCATAAGAAATAAGCCGCATGGAGGAGTTAACAATAGAGTTTAGGGTTGCCAGCTGGGAGTTGATTTTGTCCTGAGACCCCGCAGCTGTTGGATCCTGTAGTGTGTCACCCATTTCTTTGAGCAAGTCTCTTTGAAGACGGGTGAAATGACACAAGTAATTCAGCGACCGCATGGTAAAGGTCGCTGAAGAAAACATCCGCTTGCCGTACCTATCCATGGTCCTAGATTCCTTATTAGGAGGATGGATAGGTACCGAAGGATCAGTCACAGTTCCTTCTTGGTGGCTGCAGCCACCACCATGGCATCAACAGGGACACCCTTGGTCAAAAACTGTTCATCAGCAGGGGCTGTGAAAAATTTTGAAGGCCTCCGCGGGGTTGGTTCCATCGAGTCAGGGGCCATCCATGCCTTCCTGGCCACCACTTCCATAAGGGGGTCAAAGGGCGGAGACACCCAGGAGGTGGAAGGGCGAGAACCAAACGCCTCTAGGTAGACCGACTAGTCCTCGGAAGGATTGAGGGTAGACCAGTTCCCCCTCTGCTTGAGGATCTCAAGGATGTCAGAGAAGGAGACATCCTCAGAGGGGGATCTTGGGGACCCCTCAGACTCATCCAAGTCGGCATCAGATGTGATGGACTCAGGGGAGTCCAGATGCTTCCTCTTACATTTCCTCTTCCGAGGGGGTTCCCCTGACGGATCAGGGGAGGCCTCAGAAGAGGAGGATGCTCCCAATGGGGGCCCCTGAGGCGTAAGATCTCTGCGGTCAGGGTCGAGAGGATGAGTAGAGACCGTAGCAGGCACTACAGTGGGAGGAGCTGAGGGAGCCGACCGAGGAACAGGCACAGGGGCCAGCACACTCCTCATGACCTCGAAAGCACCCCTATCAGGCAGAGAAGAAGGTCCCCACTCCGAAGAGACAAGGACCTCTCCCGGCACCTCGAGGGATGGCTCCGAGGCCGATGTCGGAGCCGAACTAACCTGCGCCGAGGCTCCGAGAGGGAGAATGGGGTCGGACAAGGGTCCGATGCCACTCACCCCCCGGAGCCGACGAGGGAGTCACGGCATCCGGATCCCTCCAAGGATGGCACCATAGAAGAAATCAGAGCCGAAGACGGAGCCGAAATGGGTGGTATCAGCTCAGAGGTGTCGACAGTCCCAGCTCCCACAAACTCTGGCTCCGAACTCAGTGAAAGACTCAGAGGAGGAATTGATGACAGAATGGGGATAGCCACTGTCTGTTGAGAAGGGCTATTAAGCATCTGGGCCAGTGCCTGCGACTTAAGGAGTCTACTAACCACCCTCTTGAGGTCATGGTCCAAAAGCCTGGAAGACCGAGAGGAATGGGACCAGTGACTGCGCTCAGAAAGCAAAGGAGATCTCGGAGCCGAATGGACCGACTCCAAAGAGGGGGACCTGGAGCGCTTATGGGTCAAAGTCGGTACTGACAAAACTATCGGAGCAGACTGAGATTTTGAAGTATCTGCTCCAGCCGGAGACGATGCCGAAGCAGAAGTAGCACCACTGGTCGGAGGCTCTAAACTCGGAGCAGACGATTTAGTGGGCTTAGAAGGCTTGCACGACAAAGACTTGGCCGGGGAGCCTTAAGGCTTCAATAAGCCTCTCAAAATCAATTTGTTTCTGCGTTCCTGCAGGACTCTTGGACTGAATGCATGGCAGACAGAACAAGAGTCCTACAGGTGCAGAGGGCCTAGGCAATACACGCAAGAAGTGTGACCGTCTGTCAGAGACATTTTCTGACAGCACGAGTCGCACTTCTTGAAGACTGAGACCTTGGACTCCTTAGACATAATGATGGAACACACCCAAACAACCACCACACACACCACAGTAAATAAAAAACCTAGTTCAGTCACTACACCACACCAAAGACTAAGACTACAACTAACACAAACTAACAAATTTACCCAAAACCTAACTTGGCCCTAAGGCCTAGATATACAAGGAGAAGGAAGGGCCGAGGGGATAGAAAATAGACCCAAAAGGGGACTATACAAAGCAGGTTACTCTAAAAGGGGACAAAGGGTATAACGAACATCAACCCTAAAATAAAAGGGAAAAAAATCTTACCCAAAAAGCTGTTTTTTTGAAAAATGACCAGAGAGCCGGCAAAAATGCAACCTCGCAGCTAAGCGGCAAACGAGATCTGGGTAGTTAGCGCCTAGCATTGTGGGATACAGGGTTACCTCGAGCCGGTAAAAATAGCTCTCGAGCTTTGGTATAAGCAGAGTCGGAGCAGAGGATCGGCTCTGAACCCATCCAGCAAGAATGAAGGCGAGATTGACAACTTAACATTATAAAAAATACAATAAACTGGTTCCATAAGTGTGCACACCCTTAAACTAATACTTTGTTGAAGCACCTTTTGAGTTAATTACAGCATTCAGTCTTCTTGGGTAGGAGTCTATCAGCATGGCACATCTTGAATGGCAATATTTATCCACTCTTCATTGCAAATGTGCTTGTATCTGTCAGATTGTGAGGGCATCTCTTGTGCACAGCCCGCTTCAGGTCAGCCCATAGATTTTCTAGTGGACTTGGGTCTGGGCTCTGGCTGGGCCATTCCAAAACTTTAATTTTCTTCTGGTGAAGCCATTCGTTTGATCTAAATGTATGCTTGGGGTCACTGTTGTGCTGAAAGGTGAAATTCCTCTTCATCTTCAGTTTTCTAGCAGATGCTAAAGGTTTTGGGCAAAAAGCGACTGGTGTTTGGAACAGTTTATACTTCCCTCCACCTTGACTAAAGCCCCAGTTCCAGCTGAAGAAAAAAGTAACACCAAAGCATGATACTGCCACCACCATGCTTCACTTTGGAGATGGTGTTCTTTTGGTGATGCAAAGTGTTGTTTTTGCACTAAACATACCTTTTGGAATTGTGGCTAAAAACTTCATCTTTGGTCTTATCAGCCCATAACAAATTTCCACACATGCTTTTGGGAGACTTGATGTATTGTTTTGCAAATTTTAGCCGAGCCTCAATGTTTTACTGTGTAGGAAAATGCTTCCCCCCCTTTCAACTCTACCCCACAGTCCAACCATATGGACAATATGGGAGATTGTTGTCACATGCTGTACACAACCTTTACTTGCCAAAAACTCCTGCAGCTCCTTCAGTGACTGTACGTCTCTTGGCAGCCTCCCTGACCAGTTTTCATCTGGTCTTTTCATCAATTTTGGAGGGACATCCAGCTCTTTGCACCATAATTGTTGTCCCATATTTTCTCCACTTTTTGATGACTGTATTCACTGTGTTCCATTGAATATCCAATGCTGTGGAAATTTTTTGTACCCTTCTCCTGACCGATACCTTTCAACAATAAGATATATATATATATATATATATATATGTATATATATATATGTATATATATATCTATATACATGTATATATATATATATATATATATATATATATATATATATATATATATATATGTATATACACACACACACATCTATATATATATATATATATATATATATATATATATATACATACATATATATATATATATATATGTATATACACACACACACATCTCTATATATATATATATATATATATATATATATATATACATATATATATATCTCTATGTATGTATATTCACACACATCTATTGCTTTAGTTGACAGGAGGCTGAGTTTGAGACCTGGCAGGGGTGATTATTTTCTGGCTTTACTCGACAAGTAGGATATCTCAAGAAATCCTATGGGCTAGAAAAAGGGATAAACCAACTTTGGAAAAAAAAACCAAAAATAGTGAAAAAAAGGAAAAGGGCCTAAAAAGGAAAATATCCTAGGTCTGTCAGGCTAGGGGTTGGAAGAAAGGAAGAAACAACAGGGAAACGTTATGGTAGGTACATAACTTCAATGTTAAGTTGTCAATCTCCCTTCATTTTTGGATGGGCCCGGGCCCCCCCTAGCACCTCAACCCGGGGGGCTTTGGAACAGACTCTTGAGGACGGGGAACCAAAGTTAGCCCCTTCTGGAGGCCATGTCCAATTTATAATGAGAAAAAAGGTGGGGGAGACCCGGGGCCCCACAAATTGAATCTAAGGGCAACCTGTCCTGAAAGGCTAAAACAAGCAAAGGCTCTAGTTGAATGGGCTCTAGGTCTTGAAGGAAGTTTTTGATGCCTCAGTTCATAGATGAAAGTGATGACAGGGCCCCACCTAGAAAGGGTTACTTTGGAAACTGGAAGGCCTTTCTTCCCTTCAGCATAAGATCGGAAGAGCTGGTCAGTTTTCCCAAATTTTTGGTTCTACCCAAGAAAAGGGAGGGGGAAACATCCAAGAAATGCAACTTTTTTTCCCCTTGTCAGGTAATTGGGGAAGAAAACTGGGAGATCGATAGTCTGGTTTAGATTTGCCTCAGAAGATATCTTGGGAAAAAAGGAGGGTTACTTCTGAGGACACTATTTTTATGGAAAACAAGATAAGGGGACAACAAAGGGCAAAGTTCTGAGACTCTCCCCTTTGGCCCACTAGAAACAAAGTTTTCCATGAGAGTAACTTCAAGGAACAGGAAGCCACAGGTTCAAAGGGGGGGAGAATAAAGGGAGGTTAAAACTAGATTCAAATTCCACTGGTGGGGATGTCAAAACTTAAGAAAAAAAGATACTTTAAGGAATGCTTTACAAAGTTTGAGACATAATGGAGGAGTCTGCCAAAAAATGAAAATTTGAAATCCCCTAACGGGACTCTGATAGTGGAGGAAGAAGAACCCGAATGAAAGAGTTTAAAAATCTAAGACCGATTGGATAGGAGTTCTATGTTCCTAGATTTTGCCCAAAAGGGAAAAAACGTTTCCATTTACTGGCATAAATCCTCCTGGTAGAAGATTTGTGAGAAGCTAAAATGATGTCATACTGAATGGGAGATAAAGGAAGCCTGGCTAAGGTTGGAAGTGGAGCAACCAAGCTGTGAGGTTGAGGGGGAGATTGGTGCAGCTTCCCGACTGATGGGTCAAGAGATCTGAACTGGGTCCAGATGCCAGGGCTGCTCCAAGAGGTAACGTGCAGGAACGGAAACCATATTTGTCGAGGCCAGTAAGAGCAATGAGGATCATAGTGGATCTCGGGGTAGCTTTCTGAATCAATTGAGTGATTAATGGAAAGGGGAAAGGTACAGGAGACCCGGGGCCAATAGTGGACTGGGGTTTTGGGAGGGTGGCGGGAAGAGTGAAAAATTTGGGGCATTTCTGTTCTGGGGTGTAAAAAGATCGCAGCAAGGCTGACCCCTTTTTTGAAAATTTTTCCACTACTGACTGCTTGAGAGACCACTCGGGGCATGAGAATGGCTCTGCTCAGCCTGTCCGCTATGAGGGGATTTCCCCGGGATATGCTGCTATCAGAAACCGTGAGGGGAATCCCCCATGCCAAAGTCTGAGTGCTTCCAAAAGGGGAAAACTTGGTTCCCCCTGTTTTATGTACCACCCCGGACATATTGTCTGTCTGAACTGCAATCGTCCGATGGGAAGGAGTCCTGAAGGGCTTGCAACGCAAAAAGAACTGCTCTCATCTCTAGGACATTATGTGCAGGGAAAAGGTTGCCAAGTGCCCTGGCCCGTCCTGCCCTGAAAATGCCCCCCAATCAGGGAGGCATCCGTGTCACTGTAGCAACCGGGAAAAGGGTCTGCCTTAAACACTTGAAGGGAGACCATCCACCAAGACAGGTGTTTCTTGCATAACTGGGTTATCAAAATGTAGTGTGACATCGGGAGCTGCTGGAAGGACCACTCGAGAGAAGAGCATTCACGGTGAGTCGTATGTGGAATCGAGCTAAGGGAAGTAACGAATGGCAGCCGCCATGAGACCTAGAGTCTTCAGTACAAACTTGGCCTTGAATTTTGTTGTTCTTGAAGCAGGATATGAACATGTTCGCTATCATCTGAGATTCTTTTGAACCGCTGCTTTGTGAGAGAGTTTGACTCTGTGTCTAATATGGCTTCATGAAGGTAATATTAGATCGGACAAGGCAGACTTTTTCAAGTTTATGGAGATACCTAGCTCTTCGCAAATCTGAATGGTGTAATCTCTGGATTGAATAAGTTGACGCCTGGTGATGCAGGCAGTAAGGAGCCAGTCGCCTAGATATGGAAACACTTGGAATCCTGATGCCTCAGATGAGCCGTGAATCCACTGCCATGCATTTTGACACTCGGGGCTGTAGTGAGACCAAAGGGCAGGGCCCTGAACTGGTAGTGACTGGCCTCAGTCGAAGCGAGAAACCCTGAGCCGCTCTGCATTTTGATGTGGTAGCACGCATTCTGAAGGTCTACAGAGCACATTCCAATGGTCCTGGACCCAAAAAGGGTAGACTGGATCAGAAGGGTGATCATCCGAACTTCGTTTTTTGAACAGACTTGTTCAGCCTGCTGAGATCCAAAATTGGTCCTCCAGTCCCCTGTCTTTTTTGCAGGTACTAAAAAGAACTTGGGGAGTAGATTCCGGATCCTTTCTGGTCTGCTGGGACTGGCTGGATGGCCCTTTTTCTGTAGAGCAGTTTTGAGATTTCTAATACTGCTTGTTCCCCTTAGGGACCCGGGTGGAACATCTGGAAGGGGCCTGTTTGGCTGTTTTGGGGTGTGGACAAAGGGATTTTGTAACCCTCGGATATGATTGCCCATACCCATGTAATGTCTTCGATGAGGGAAAGCCAGGCTTTTTGGGTACAGTGATAATCTTCCCCGACTGCCTCCGGGAAGGTGTGACAGTCGGGCAGCCTTCAGGGATGCTGTGGAAGGGTGGGCCAGAGACAGCCTACTCTGCTACCTTGATTCGGCGGACCCCCCCTGCCCCTGGGGGCGGCGGCGTCTGTGTTCTCCCCTGCCTCTATAGAGGACTACTTCGTGCAGTCCTGCCGCGCTTGACTCCCTGTAGTTTGCAGAACCACATTTTTCCACCCTTCGACCTTTGGGGTATGGTCTGGATGGGTGGAAAAACGGACTCCACGGCAGAGAGAGAGTCTGCCGTCTTGTTCACATCTGGTCAAAGTATCGCTTCACCTGAGGTCCAAACAACGCCGAACCATCAAAGGAAGTTGGTGAAGGATGCGCCTTGAAGGGGTCAGCTTAAAGTTACAAAGCCGCATCCGGGCATGTGCGTCTTAAGGCCACACCTGTGCCTGCAGCCCTACTACGCCACTGCTGGCCGCGCATAAGAAATAAGCGCCGCATGGAGGTTAACAATAGAGTTTAGGGTTGCCAGCTGGGAGTTGATTTTGTCCTGAGACCCCGCAGCTGTTGGGATCCTGTGTGTGTCACCCATTTCTTTGAGCAAGTCTCTTTGAAGGCGGGTGAAATGACTTCAAGTAATTCAGCGACCGCATGGTAAAGGTAGCTGAAGAAAACATCCGGCTTGCCCGTGCCTATCCATGGTCCCTAGATTCCTTATTGGGAGGATGGATAGGTACCGAGATCAGTCACAGTTCGCTCTTGGTGGCTGCAGCCACCACCATGGCATCAACAGGGACACCCCTTGGTCAAAAACTGTTCATCAGCAGGGGCTGTGAAAATTTTGAAGAGCCTCCGGGTTGGTTCCATCGTAGTCAGGGGCCATCCATGCCTTCCTGGCCACCACTTCCATAAAGGGGTCAGGCGGAGACACCAGGAGGTGGAAGGGCGAGAACCAAAAGCGCCTCTGGGTAGACCCGACTGGTCCTCGGAAGGATTGAGGTAGACCAGTTTCCCCTCTGCCCGAGGATCTCAAGGATGTCAGAGAAGACATCCTCAGAGGGGATCTTGGGGACCCTCAGACTCATCAAGTCGGCATCAGCGGTGTATGTGATGGACTCAGGGAGTCAGATGCTTCCTCTTACATTTCCTCTTCCGAGGGGTTCCCCTGTGGATCAGGGAGGCCTCAGAAGAGGAGGATGCTCCCAATGGGGGCCCCTGAGGCGTGAATCTCTGGGTCAGGGTCGAGAGGATGAGTAGAGACCGTAGCAGGCACTACAGTGGGAGGAGCTGAGGGGAGGCCGACCGAGGAACAGGCACAGGGCCAGCACACTCCTCATGACCTCGAAAGCACCCCTATCAGGCAGAAGAGGTCCCCACTCCGAAGAGACAAGGACCTCTCCCGGCACCTCGAGGATGGCTCCGAGCCCGATCAGCCAGGGCGAACAACTCTTGCCCGAGGCTCCGAGAGGGAGAATGGGGTCGGACAAGGGTCCGATGCCACTCACCCCGGAGCCGACGAGGGAATCACGGCATCCGGATCCCTCAGGATGGCACCATAGAAGAAATCAGAGCCGAGACGGGCCCGAAATGGGTGGTATCAGCTCAGAGGTGTCGACAGTCCCAGCTCCCACAAACTCTGGCTCGAACTCGGTGAAAGACTCAGAGGAGAATTGATGACAGAATGGGGATAGCCACTGTCTGTTGAGGAAAGGGCTATTAAGCATCTGGGCCAGTGCCTGCGACTTAAGAGTCTACTAACCACCCTCTTGAGGTCATGGTCCAAAAGCCTGGAAGACCGAGAGGAATGGGACCAGTGACTGCGCTCAGAAAGCAAGGAGGATCTCGGGCAGAATGGACCCGACTCCAAAGAGGGACCTGGGCGCTTATGGGTCAAAGTCGGTGCCCCACAAAACTGCTCCGGAGCAGACTGAGATTTTGAAGTATCTGCTCCAGCGGGAGACGATGCGCCGAAGCAAGTAGCACCTGCCGGCACTGGTGGGGCTCTAAAGCTTCGGAGCAGGCGATTTGAGTGGGCTTAGAAGGCTTACCACGGCGACAAAGACTTGGCGGCGGGGGCCTTCAGGCTTCAGCCGCCTCTCTCAAAATCAATTTGTTTCTGCGTTCCTGCAGGACTCTTGGACTGGAATGCATAGCCCAGACAGAACAAGAGTGTCACCCTACAAACCTGCCTTCCTACGAGGCCGCAGAACTAAACAATAC
>NC_056737.1:1322611919-1322619419 GCF_019279795.1 Protopterus annectens | reverse complement strand
ACCCCCACACACCTATTATTAAATTTATAATTATTTATAACCCAAAAACCCTTATTTAATTATTAATATTACCCCCTTTTTTTATATTTAAAATTAATGAATTTCCCCACCCCACCACTTTATATATATAAAAAAAATATATATATTAAACCCCCATTTATATATATATATTTTCCCCCACCTTTTTAAAAATTCACCAAAATTTTATAAATAAAAATATATATATATATATATCTCCCACCTTATCCCACCAAAATAATTAATTATTTTCCACACACATTTTTTTTTTTTTTTCTTTTTTTTCACACAACCATTTATATATATATATATTAAAATTTTTACAAATATATTAATATATTATAATATATTTAAAAAACCCCCATATA
The DNA here is from genome assembly GCF_019279795.1 of Protopterus annectens. Lineage (NCBI taxonomy): Eukaryota > Metazoa > Chordata > Ceratodontiformes > Protopteridae > Protopterus > Protopterus annectens. Next base: position 1,322,619,033 of record NC_056737.1, on the reverse strand, counting down.
TATATATATATTCCAACACAAAATTTTTATATTTTTTATATATTTTTTAAAACACACAACACACATATTATATATATTATATTTTATTTTTTATATCATATATTTAATAATAATATTAAATATTATAATTATTATATACACCAATATATATATATTTTTTAAATAATTAATTATATAATATTTTTATATATACACACCAACCCACACCAATTAATATTAATAAATTAATTAACACAAATTAATTTAATTATATATACCACCCATATATATATATATATATATATATATATACATATATAATATTATATATCACATTTTATATATTTAAACATAAATATTTATAAAACCTATATTTAATAATACACACAATTATTAATTATTTTATTTATTAATTATTTAAAACCCACCAAAAAAATAATTTCACACACCAACAAAATTTATATATAATATATATATTAACCCCCAAATTTATAATTAATTAAAACCCCAAAACCCCCTTATATATATTATAAATACACACCACACACATTATTATTTTATATATTATTATAACCACACATTATATATATATATATTTTACCTTTAATTTTAAAAATTATATAAACCCCAAAATATATTATATATAAAAACCCCAAAATTTTTTATTATATAAAATTTTAAAAAAAATATATTTTATATATATAAAATTTTTTATTAATACAAACAACAAAATATTCCCCACAATTAAAATTATATTAAAATTAAACAAAACTTAAAATTTTTTTTAAATATATTTTATTAAAAATAATGTATTAACCCCACCAAATATATAATTTATAAATTTACACACCAAACCAACATATATATATATATATATTAAATTCAACAACAATATTATATAAAATTTTAAATAATTTATTATATTATATATTAAAAACCAAAATTTTTAAAAATTTTAATATTTTTAAGAAAAAAAAAAATTAAATAATATTATTAAACAACCCCCACATAAATAAAAATTAAAAATAGAATTTAACCTTTAAAAACCATTTGTTTTTCCCCAAAAACCTGGTGTTTGAGGCAAACATTAAACCCCATATATATATATATATTATAAAAATTTAATATATTATATATATAATTTATTAATAAAAATTAATTTAATAATAAAATTTAATATAATCAAACCCCCCCTATAATATTTGGGGGTTTTTTTTTCTTTTAACTAAAAAACCCTTTGTAAAAAAACATTTCCCCACACCACTATTATTGCAATCATTATTAATATTAATTTTTAAAATTATTTCATATATATTTATAAATATAATTAAATACAACACACCCCAACAACACACCTTATAATAGGTTTATACCCCTTTTGAGCCATTTTCCCCAAATTGGAACTCAACAAATTTTTTTGTGAAAACACCCTTTAACAGGCCCACACAAACCCAAAAATAAAATATTTTTTTTTTAAACACAAACCCACCCCAAACACAAATTAATTTAAAATAACCCCCACACACCCCCATATAATTTAAAATAATTAAAATATATCACCACCATATATATAGATGATTAAAATTAAATACCCCAACACACCCAAAACACAATTAATTAAAAATTTATATATATTAATAAACCCCAAAACCCAATTTAATAATTAATAAATTTTAACACACACACTTAATAAATTTTTCAACACCACAATACACACACACCCAACATATTTAACACAACCACAATATATAATTAATATACCCCACATATATATAAAATAAAAAAATATTATATTATATAAATTTTTAAAAAAATTATATTTTTATTAACACAAACCCCCAAACACAATTTTTATTATATATATATTATATATTTCCCCACCCCCACACAAACACTTTATATTATATTTTTTTAAAATATTTAATTTTTTTTTTTAAAAAAACCAAATTTAATTATTATTAACAACCTTTAAAAAAACACCAAACATTATAAATATATATTAAAAATTTTTATATAATATATATATATATACAAAACCCCTATATATATATATACACACAACACACTTTATATTAATTTATAAAAAAAATAAATATATATATAAAAACACCATATATATTTTAATTATTATATCCCACACAACAACAATATATTTTTATTAATATATATATCACCAACCACCAACAATATTTTTATCAACCACACCATATTTTTTTTTTAAACCCAAAAACAACACCAAAATATATATATATATATAATTTTTAAAATTTAAATTTCAACTTTTATTAAAAATTTAAAACACTTATTATTTTATTTTTAAAAAATTTAAAAAAAAACTTTAAAATTTAAATAATTTCAACATTTTTAAAACCCCCAAATTTATAATATTATAATTAAAAAAATTAAACCCAAAACACACAATTTTTATTATATTAATATTTATATATATATTTTAAAAAACCCCATTAAAATATAAATTAAAATTCACCCCAAAATAAAAACACCAAACAATAATTAAAAAAACCAACCAAAAAAATTTATTACCACCCCACAAAAATAAATAATTTATATTAAACCCCCACCCATATAAAATTTAAAATTTTATATCCACCATATATTATAACCAAAAACCAACACAAACAATATAATAACACAACAACAAAACAACCATATTAAAAAACCACCACACAAACAAACACCATATATTTTAAAAAATTAAAATACAACTTTATAAACCAACAAAATTTTTTTTTTCACAAAAATTAAACAAACAACCCCTAATTTAAAACCCAACACACACATTATATTTAAACCCCCACACACAAAATTTATAAAACCAAAAATTTAACAAAAACACACCTTTATTTAAAAACCATTAATTTTTTTTAAAATAATAAATAAAATTATTTATTTAAATAAAAAAATATATTAAAATTTTTTTTAAAATATTTATAAATAAAAAAAAAATAAATATACCCCCAAAACCATTTTTATCCCCAAAAATATAAATATTATAAAATTTTTTAAAACAACAAATTTTAAAAAAATTTTAATTTTTTATACCCCTTTTAAAAAAAAATATTAAATTTTAACCAAATTTTTTAATTTAAACCCAACTTTAATAAAAAAACAAAAACCCCCAACCCAACACCAAAAAATATTTTTTTATTAAAAAAAAATTTTTTTTAAACCCCAAAATTTTATAAAAAATAAAATAAGGCTTTTTTTCCAATTTTATTTTAACATGAAGGGCAAAAAAACATTTTAAATTTAATTGAAAATTGGGGTTCTTTTCAATCCCTTTTCCACCCAAAAACTTTTTCAAATAACCAGGATAAACATTGGAACAAAAACCCTCCCCCAAAATTATTTGGGAAAAATATTCAAATTAAAACAACGTTTTTTGGACCACCTTTTTTAAAAGGAAACCAAAATAAACTTTTAAACAACTTTGGCATTTAAAACGTTTAAATTTTTAAATAAAGGGAATTAAAAAATTTTCAATTTTCCCCAGTGTTTTTAAAATTAAAAAATTTTTTATTTACTTTTGGAAATTTGTTTTTCCAAAAACCAAAAAATAAAACTCCCAAAGTTTTGTTTTTTAATATTTAAAATTTCCCCCCTTTAATTAAATTTAACACACCCTTTTATTTTTTTTAAAGTTTAAAGAATGTTTTTTGCATCATCAATTTTTTTTCTTTAACAGAAAAACAAAACATCAAAAAATGAAACTCTTTCCAAAATTAACTTTCCAATTTTTTAAAACCAAAAAATTTGAAATTTTTAAAAAAAATATAAAAAAAATCTTTATTTTTTACCCCGTTGTTTTTTTTAAAGAAAATGAATACATATTTGAATTTGGGGGATTTTAAATTTGTTTCTTAATTCCAACCAAATTTATTAAAACCTTTAAATTATTTTATTAAAAAAAACTTATATTAACCCTTAGGGTTTTTTATAGAAATTCATAAATCCTTAAGTTATAAATCCTTTAAGACCTAAAGCCAAACCCCCAATTTTGGAAAAAACTTTGGGGGTTTTTAAAACCAATTCCTTTTTTTAAAATAAGTTTTAATTTCTCCTTTAAATTGGTTTTTTACCCCAATAACCTTCTGAAGGGGGCCTTTTACAAAAGGTTTATTTAAAAATTTCCTTTTTGACGGGGAAAAACCAAAAAGGAACCAGTTTTTTTTAAGAATGCCATTGGGGAAAATTTTTTTCAAACCTTTTACACAGGGAAATTATTTTAACCAAAAAATTTAGAAACAAAATTAAGGGGAAAGTCTTTGCCCATTAATTTTTTTAATAAATATTTTTTAATTCCTAAATTTATTTAAAATAAAATTTTTGGGAGGGAAAAAAATAATGATTTTTATTTCCCCTTTAAAAAAAACAAAAACCCCAATAGCAAAAAATTTTTACTTGAACTACAAAAATCCCCCCCCCCCCCCCCCCCCCCCCCCCCCCCCCCCCCCCAAAAAAAAAAAAAAAAAAAAAAAAAAAAAAAGAAAAAAAAGGAAAAAAAAAAAAAAAAAAAAAAAAAAAAAAAAAAAAAAATTTAAATTAAATTCTAAACTTTTGGTTCCCCCTTTTAGTCAAAATAAAGCTTCCTTCCCCCAGGAACCTTAAAACACCTTCCCCTATTAATCTACCCTGATTTAAAACTATTTTATTTATCATCATATTCAAAAAAGAGTATTTGCCTTACTAAATTTTCTAATACCACTAGTTTCTTCAAGTTCACATACCATTTACAGAAATATTGAAAACAGAGTTTAGTGAATGATTGTTTTATTTCTTCTATCTACAGAAAACCAACTTATTGCAATTCATTCCTCCACTTCTCCAGTTCACATCCCTTTCATCAGAAAGGTTCCATCGTGAAGGGTCAGCTCATCAGAGCAGCGAGAATGTGTAGTACTGACCTCCATTTTAATACTGAATGTGACCTCTTGCTGGAGATGTTTTCCAGCCGTGATTACCCTCAGTCATTATTGACTGACCTTTTACAAGAAGTCAAATTTAAACGCATGACAGGCTTTTATAAACCTTTATTACACCACGACTAGTTTACTGCTACAGAAGTTTTATTAGATTCTACTTCATTTTCTCCGTTGACAGTTGAGTCTATTTCATTAATTACAAGCACTGCACAGAAGCCTCCCACTAGTTTTATTACTACATATAGTGCCGACTCTCATCAAATCCGGTCTGTTATTACTAAAAATTGTTTTTTTATTAGTAGTAATAGTAAATTATTTGAGAAATTAGGGAGTATACCTTCAGTTGTTTACAGAAAAGGTAACAACCTTAAGACATTTCTTGAAAGTAACAAGGTAAATGACTCATTTTTGAGACAGAAAGGCACATTTTTGTGTGGACGCTGTAATTGGTGCAGTTTTTTTAACAGGAAATACATTTACTATTATTAGGGGTATTAAACATAATATTACACAAAGTGAATTGTGAAACAAAATCTGTTGTTTATCTAGCTCACTTCAGACTGTTGCCCAGCTTATTATGTTGGTAAACGGACTGTGAAATCTAAAGAGAGAATTTACCAACACATATTCTTACCAAACACTAGAAATAAAGTCCAGCCTCATGGAGATCCCATGAAATAACCCTGACTTCTTACACCTCCGCCAGCTTAGAAATTTAACTAAAAAGGCAGTAATATCTGACAAAAAGAAACGCACCTTGAACTACAGCAAACCATCTAAATAATTCTAAACTCTTGGTCCTCAGTCAATAAGCCCTCCCCAGGAACCTCTAAAACACCTTCTCTATTAATGCTGACCCTGATTCCTCCAACAAACTGCAGATGCTTTTAACTCTTCTCTTCACTGATACTATACAAACTCTAGCTAACAGCCAAATGCCAACAACTTCGCCAACCAAGCAAATATAACTAACACCTCCTCTAAATTCTCTCTACAACCTATCTCTACAATGTTCATTTATAGACTCTCAAACCAAACCTTGCACCCCCTCTGCTGGACAAGCTCCTCTCACTATTTCTACAAAAGGTCATTGCCAAAGTCATCGTGATATCCTATATCTATCATAACAGGGACCATCAAAGAAGAAATCATCCTCGATATCTGAAAGCCTTCATCATCCCATCACAAAGGTGGAACAACGACTATTCAAATTCATAGACCGATTGCTCTCCTCACCCTTTGGCAAAAATTCTAGAAAAAATGTATTTCATCATCAATTTGTACAATATCTCTCTCTCTCCACAATATTATAGTAGACTGTCAACATGGTTTGTACATATCATAGTATTATTTACTGCCTTGCTTTTCTCTCTTTGTAGATACACAACAGGAACCGTAATAACAACTTACTCTTCTGTCTTCTCATTGACCTTCAAAAGCATTTGATATGGTCAACGATTAATACTTAAGACTTTGAATCTCTCTCTTCATTCTCAGCCATTACCAGGTTTAATTCCTATCTCACAAATAGAAAATAGGCAGTTCTATGGGATAACCATATTTCCTCTTACTTGCCTGTTTCCATTGGAGTTCCTCAAGGCTCTATCTTGGCCCACTTTTTTCCCTCTTCATTAATGATCTTCAAACAATAATCCCTCAAGCTACATGTATTCAATATGCTGATGATTCTACACTCATCTGCTCAGCATCTTCCACTTCAGAACTAATCTCTACCCAAAATGTCTTTAATACTGTGGAAACATGGTTCTCCAGTCGCCTCCTCTTACTAAATGCCAAAAACTAAACTTCTTCTCTTTACCCCACTTCCAGGACCTCCCTTAAACTTTAATATCTCCTCTAACAGTGCTACTGTCATCTCACCTGACGCTACAACTAAACTGTTAGGTATTACCATTGATAATAATCTCTTTTGACCAACTTATTAACAATTCCATAAAACTAGTCAACAGAAAAATAGGATCTTGTATAATTAGACCGTTTCTTACACCATCTACTAGAACTAAGATTGCTCTTTTCCCCTCTTATTTCTACTCTTCTTTACGCCTCCCATCTTTACCAACCTCAAGAAAACAACCTTAACTAATTAGCTAGCTGCTAATAGCATTGCTCGCTTCGCTACTGGTAACCCCTATAGAACCCATCATTGTCTTAACTGAAACAACTAGGCTGGT